>NW_019385542.1:205874-275742 GCF_000671375.1 Centruroides sculpturatus | reverse complement strand
CTAAATAAATTACGTAATTAATTTGGCACTAGAGGTAAGCGTTAGGCGCTTACCTCTAGTGCCTAAAGCCCGATGGATTTACGGCATATGTTTGGTGATTAGCTATATTACATCGGGTTTAGCGATGTTTATATAAAAATACAACTATCAACTTTATAGGTGTAGGCTCCTCTCTCTCTCACATTATGTCTCTTTTAACATGTAGATAGCAATCACCTATTCCAAGTAACTTTTCTGTTTGAACTGTTTGTTTTAACAGCTGCACTTGAACTATGAAGGTCAGTTAGCCTGATGCCCACATAAATGGATAAAAACATGTTTTCTTTTAGTTTTTCTTGCTGGGTATTGTTTATACAGGGTGGGCCATCGAAAATGAAATGGCAGAGTTATCGTGTTCGTTCGAGCAAATTGCTCAGACAGGTCGATTTTATTCTCAAGGGGGACATCTGCAATAAAGTTTTTGCGATTTTGAATACAACAGACAACAAAAAAATTTAAAAACTCATTCATTTTTTTATTAACTAAACAAACACTTATTTCGGAAAAAAAGTAACACAAACTATTAACAAACATAAAAAACCTTTTAAGCTGGACCACATATGCAAGGAAAAAATATTTCCCCTTGAGAATAAAATTGACCTGTCCAAGCGATTTGCTTGGACGAACACGATAACTCTGCCGTTTCGTTTTCGTTGGCCCACCCTGTATAGTGTTTATTTATGTAATACTGTATATTAATTATAATAAATGAAGTTAAGTATTTTAATTCAGAAGTTCTTATTTTTACATTTCATTTTGAAATCAAAATTTTCATTTAAAAATTAATGGTAAATGTATTGAAATTGATTAAAATTAATGTTGATTTATTATATTAGTAATTATGTGATTGTATATTTGATGTGTGGTTATTGGTCATTTATTATTTTTAGATAACAAGCATTAGCTATCTATATACTAATAGCTACTTATTAATAGTAATACATAAATATGTATATATAATATAGATATCTAACTATTATAAATATATAACATAGCTAAATCAGTTCTGTCAGTTGTATATTGTAACAGTTAGGGACAACATGGTCTAAAAAATGAGGGAAAAGTTCCTTGCTCTGAGGGATGGTTTATGAATTTCAAAAATACAAAATTCTCTTTGAAAACTACAGAAGGGCATTTCTACTACTATGAAAACAGTAGTAGTTGTAACACTTTCTTGTTACAGAGCAATGTAAATCTTGACTTTTTAAGATTTATCATTTCTAGAACAGAAACATTGTTGACAAAATGCTATTTGAAGGCATACCAAAAATACAGTTCGTTTGCAGAATGAATTATGGTATTTGTGGAAATGTCTCTCTGGGATCTTTATTAATTATAAAAAAAATTAACTTTAGTTTATAGAATTTTTTTCACATTAAATTACTTTTACCTGCTGGATTTTTCGTGTTCTTGACATTAATTTCATTTAGCTAACTGTATTTTTGCTTATCCTGAGACCATCCTATAATAAACGAAAATTGTTAAAAGAGTTTGATAAAATGATTGGGGAGATGTTAAACTTGGAAAAAGAAAATGATCCAATAGGAAATTATTTGAATATTACAACTAAATTAGAGGAATACAAGTACAAGAACTGTATATGACAGAATGAAAAAATATTCAAATGCGAATGGTACAACAATACATGTTACAGTTACAAAATTAAAAAAACAAAAGAGTTTACAAGTCTTCAGACGAACAAATACCAGCAAAGCACTAATGAATTACCTAAAATATAAGAAAATGTATAATAATTTAATTAAAGCCAAAAAGAAATTATATTTTTCAAATATCAGTAAGAAATTATCAGAAGCGAAAGACTCGAGAGTTTTCTGGAGNGTAAGAGAAATGAATGAAAATTTTGTTTTATTTCAATCTAACAAGAAATTCTAACAATCAAATATTGTTGAAAACAATTCTGAAATACAAACAGGGCATTTGGTTTTTTTAAAGCTTTATTTTGTTTTTATACAATCTGAAATTTTGATTGATAATCAAAACTGTGTAATCCTAATAAATATCTTGCATTGTGTCTGCTGGTGAACCAGACAATTTGGCACTCATTTTCTTTGCTAAAGGAAGTATTGAGGAAGTCTAATTAGTAATGTTAGGCATTTGAGGGCAAAAAAGACAGGCAAAATGGTTCAGTAAATTTAACACATTAACGGCTTTACAAGGCACATGTGACTCATACAGACATGTCTAGTTAGGCTGACAGACATAATTGTTCGTTTTCCCATGGGGTGGCGCACATATTTTGATAACTAATAATCCTACAGGCATAATACTTGATATATCGATATTATTTTATTAGGTCCAATAAAATATATTAATTTAATAGTGTTAAGTTCAATTGTAACATGTGTCAGGTGTGTGGGTGTTTTCAAGTGTTGATGGACAGTCCACAGATCTGTCACACGTGTCAGGTGGGTGATGTAATAGTATCCCTAAAAATGCGGGGTGAGATTGTCCTGCCTAGAGAGGGAGAAATTGTGAGAAAGGGAAAATTTGTGTGCTTTCCTTTGTGTGGGTTGAGTCAGTGTTGTGTGTGGAGGCAGTACTGACCAGTGTGCTACCAGAGTGGGTAACTGTGTGGCTGGTCAAGAACCAGTGTTGTAATTATCAAGTAATTGTCGGGTGCCTGAGTGTTGCTCAATTGTGGAGTGCCAGAGTGTCACTCGCTTATTTGAGACAGTAAAGTTTAATTGTGTTGTTATTGTTGTAAAGGAACTGTGTACTGTTTTTTAAGACTGTGTAAACAGGAACATTTTACACCATCATCATCATCTTTATACAACAAATAGTACAAGGCATGGGTAACTCATGTAGCCCTAGTTTAGTTAAAGGTTACTTTTGGACGGTACGAGTCACATATGTCTTGTGTCTGCAATCTGGGGTTTTAGTGCAAACACATTATTTTTATTGTTCTTGCATTCTTAAAACTTCTTTGTTCACATAAGTCTTAGTGAATTATAACTCAATATAATTATAGTCACTTCTCGACTTACGACAGGGTTCGGTTCTGCAACTTCGGACGTAAGTCAAATTTCATACAAAAATAAATAATATAATTGTAATAGACAATGTAAAATAAAGTAGAATTTCCAATTTATGCTGTGAGTAACTACTTATAACAAAACAATTAGCCACCTTACACAAACACACACGATGGGTAACTAACTGCACAACAAAACTAAAGATGACACAATTGATTGCAGAAGTGCACAATCAATTGCTAGAAGCGTGCAAGGTGTATATGTTATATATTTGACAAAAACNGTTTGATTGTTATTTTTCAGCATGTATCATTTATTGCCAGTTTGTTTCACCAGTTGCTGATTTATTTTGTGAGAATGATAAAAATATCAGCGAGGGGGAATTTGCAATATGTAGCAGAAACCCTGAATTTTGAATGCAACACCAATGTTGCAGGATTTGATATTTTTAGGATAAAGTACTTTACAACAGCATTAATTGAACATACATTTTTCTAAAAAGTTATTTTAAAACAATGCACAAATAGTTTTTTGCATACCAAGAAACCCAAATGTTTAAAAAGGTAGCAAAAATTGTTTACTACTTTTTGGGCTACAATTTGAAAAAATTGTAGACCTATAAATTTGCACTGTCTGTCTGTCTTTCCTTAATCTTGAGAACTGAGTTAGACAAAAGATGAGACCAGATGTGGAAACCTTAGGGGCAGGAGACCCCGATTAACTGTATATGAACTTCTGATGCAAACTGGAAGTTGTTATTTCAATTTAAAAATTTTCCCCTGAAAGGTGTTAAATAGATGACTGGCATGACTGTATTGTTAAAGGAAAATATGATGTACAGGGGCAAGCCACTACTAATTTAGTGGTGAGAATATATTTTAAATTAGATAAATTAAAAATATGACTAAAAATTGCAGCCTGATTTAGCCAGGAAAAATAATTGCTTGTTTTAATATATTTTTGTATATAAAAATGCAACCATATTTGAACTTTTAAAGTCATTATAAAGTAACAAATCTTAATACATTGAAATATATCTATGAAAAAAATATGAAAAGGTCTGGTTTAGCTGTTATATATTTATAATAGTTAGATTAGAACAAACATTTTTATATAATGATGGTAAAACTTACATTTAGCTATTTTATCAAGATAATTTAGAAAAATTTTTACGTACAGATCATTTCTGTGCAATTTTTCATGTAAGAGAAATGAATGAAAATTTTGTTTTATTTCAATCTAACAAGAAATTCTAACAATCAAATATTGTTGAAAACAATTCTGAAATACAAACAGGGCATTTGGTTTTTTTAAAGCTTTATTTTGTTTTTATACAATCTGAAATTTTGATTGATAATCAAAACTGTCTAATCCTAATAAATATCTTGCATCGTGTCTGCTGGTGAGCCAGACAATTTGGCACTCATTTTCTTTGCTAAAGGAAGTATTGAGGAAGTCTAATTAGTAATGTTAGGCATTTGAGGGCAAAAAAGACAGGCAAAATGGTTCAGTAAATTTAACACGTTAACGGCTTTACAAGGCACATGTGACTTGTGCAGACATGTCTAGTTAGGCTGACAGACATAATTGTTCGTTTTCCCATGGGGTGGCGCATATATTTTGATAACTAATAATCCTACAGGCATAATACTTGATATATCGATATTATTTTATTAGGTCCAATAAAATATATTAATTTAATAGTGTTAAGTTCAATTGTAACATGTGTCAGGTGTGTGGGTGTTTTCAAGTGTTGATGGACAGTCCACAGATCTGTCACACGTGTCAGGTGGGTGATGTAATAGTATCCCTAAAAATTCGGGGTGAGATTGTCCTGCCTAGAGAGGGAGAAATTGTGAGAAAGGGAAAATTTGTGTGCTTTCCTTTGTGTGGGTTGAGTCAGTGTTGTGTGTGGAGGCAGTACTGACCAGTATGCTACCAGAGTGGGTAACTGTGTGGCTGGTCAAGAACCAGTGTTGTAATTATCAAGTAATTGTCGGGTGCCTGAGTGTTGCTCAATTGTGGAGTGCCAGAGTGTTACTCGCTTATTTGAGACAGTAAAGTTTAATTGTGTTGTTATTGTTGTAAAGGAACTGTGTACTGTTTTTTAAGACCGTGTAAACGGGAACATTTTACACCATCATCATCATTTTTATACAACAAATAGTACAAGGCATGGGTAACTCATGTAGCCCTAATTTAGTTAAAGATTACTTTTGGACAGTACAAGTCACATATGTCTCGTGTCTGCAATCTGGGGTTTTAGTGCAAACACATTATTTTTATTGTTCTTGCATTCTTAAAAGTTCTTTGTTCACATAACTCTTAGTGAATTATAACTCAATATAATTATAGTCACTTCTCGACTTACGACAGGGTTCGGTTCTGCAACTTTGGACGTAAGTCAAATTTCATACAAAAATAAATAATATAATTGTAATAGACAATGTAAAATAAAGTAGAATTTCCAATTTACACTGTGAGTAACTACTTATAACAAAACAATTAGCCACCTTACACAAACACACACGAAGGGTAACTAACTGCACAACAAAACTAAAGATGACAATTGATTGCAGAAGCGCACAATCAATTGCTAGAAGCATGCAAGGTGTATATGTTATATATTTGACAAAAACTATAAAAAATTTATACATTTTTAAAATTTCTTTATGAAATTTTTTCATTGTAAGTGCAAATGGTCATAAGTCAAGGTGGTTGTAACTCAAGAAGTTACTGTAATATTAAAACATGAAAATTAGTATACAGCTTTTAAATTTTTTTAGTTTTTTATTTTTGCATTCTATTTGCAATGCTATCTTTTGTAATTGAATGCTAAAAGTTTTTACTTTACAAAATTGAAGCATCAGTTTTAATTTCCCATGGGAGCTGTATGAATCACATTTGCCTCAGGCTATGGCAGAGGAATAGAGATTATAGTGTCTTATATTAAATATATTAACGATTTTGTCTTATGTCCAATGACCAGCCATATAGAATGCATTAATGAATTGAAGTCGCACAAGTCACCTGTGCCTCGTACAGCCCTGTATTGAAATAGACTACAAGTCACAGGTAATCATAATGCCTGGTAGCTGCCTAAAAGTTTATCTACTGATGTTGTTAACGTGTTAAGAAGGGGCAAATTGGTATAAATATTATGATGCTTGCCTCATAAGTCACTCATTATTAATTTAGTAGTAATAACTTATGATCATTGTGATAGTTTCATATGCAACTAAATTTTTTTCAATTTTTTACATTACAAAGTGTACAATTTTTTTATGTGGTATGTTTTTATTTATTAAAAATAATTTCAAAAAATGAATTTACACTAACCAAACTACTTATCTTCATCACTTGAGTCTGGCATTCTGGGGTGGAGGTTAGGTGGGTAAGGACCCTCAAACATTAGTGTGAAGCTTTTGGATACATCTAATTTTAAATTACATTTTCTGATCTTTAGTGTTGCAACGAATACTGAATATTCGGCCAAACTATTCGGCTTGATTGGCGTGCAAATTGCATTATGGCAAGGACCCTGTTCTCTATTGGCCCGCTGTCACTACGCTTCACCAATTGCGTTAATTTTTGACAGTTGTAGCAGACAGACGTCATGCAGTATGTTGGAAAGGTACAATGGGATGGTTTGATGTTCAAGTCTCCTGATTACTAGTTCACATAAATCCCCCGAAAGCGTGGTGTCCCCGTGGGAAGCCCTCTTATATCATCAACGTCCTCCTGTACAGGAGGTATGTTGTTGATATTTTTATCATATGGAAAACAGAACCCAACATCAACCAGTTCATTAACTCAATGAACAATAACCCTTATGGCCTAAACATCAAATTGGACCAAAAACGCAACACCTCCGCGCATTTTCTCGACTTGGACCTTCTGTTCATCCCAGCTAACTCGGAGGATCCTTACTCTTACAAGATCGTGGCTTTTCAGGCCTTAACTAAGCGGGCGTCCACGTACCACTTTAATTATGAAAACACCATAGCTGAGCTAAGACACATTCAGGAAATGGCCACACAGCATGGGTATAAAAAGAACTTAATATACAATATCGCTTGTGCTTACACACAGGCGAATGCACATGACACTACCAATGTCCCTGGGGGGTCTTTGGATAACAACCATGCAAGAAAAATCATAGGGTACAACCACCATCTTGATACAATATACAGAGAAATTTCATCCATCACTAAAACTAAGATAACTTACAGTAGGCCAAGATCGGTTTACAACGTACTCTGCAACGTAAAAGACACAATTGACTTGAAACACGCACCAGGGGTATATGCTGTCCTGCTTTGGGATGATAAATTTAATAGCCGTTTGGTTTATGTGGGCTCAACCAAATGCTCCCTTCATAAACGGCTTTGTGAGCACAAATACAACATTGACAATAAAAAACACACCACTGCCCTCTCAACTGTTGCCACGGAACCAGGAATCACAGATGACCTACAAAATGCCTGTCTGATCAGGCTCTCACAGCGTACAGATCAGCTCAGAACCAAGGAGACTCTCAAAATATATAAAACAGGATTACATAACACATGCATCAACTCTAGGGATGCAGTCAGTATATCTAACGCATGGAAATTTTGTTATGAGGGAACCCATCCCCACAACTGATTTTGAATTGTGTATATTTCACCTGCATTCACCGTTTCGCAAACACGATGTTACATGTGCTTAACCGTCATTTCAGCACGAGCGTAATGTTCTATTTTTATTCTTAACTTTGCTTTTCTAAATTCTGAATCGCATTCGTTTTGTTTTATTGTTCCATTCCACACGCATTCGAATTCCTCATAACTGTAGCCTGATGAAGACTTGGATGGGGTCAAAAATGTTTGCTGTTTTGTAAACACGTATCACTGGAGTTACAAAGGTTTTTTGTGTGATGAATTATATTTCCTCCAGCATTTGCTAAGAGGTTCATTTGTCTCATATTACTGTTTAAATAAATTTTACACACACATAAATTATGTTAATTTTCTTTAAAAGTATCTAATTNGTTTGGTTTATGTGGGCTCAACCAAATGCTCCCTTCATAAACGGCTTCGTGAACACAAATACGACATTGACAATAAAAAACACACCACTGCCCTCTCAACTGTTGCCACGGAACCAGGAATCACAGCTGACCTACAAAATGCCTGTCTGATCAGGCTCTCACACCGTACAGATCGGCTCAGAACCATGGAGACTCTCAAAATATATAAAACAGGATTACATAACACGTGCAACAACTCTAGGGATGTAGTCAGTATATCTAACGCGTGGAAATTTTGTTGAGGGAACCCATCCCCACATCTGATTTTGAATTGTGTATATTTCACCTGCATTCACCATTTCGCAAACACGATGTTACATGTGCTTAACCGTCATTTCAGCACGAGCGTAATGTTCTATTTTTATTCTTAACTTTGCTTTTCTGAATTCTGAATCACATTCATTTCGTTTTATTGTTTCATTCCACATGCATTTGAATTCCTCATAACCGTAGCCTGATGAAGACCTGGATGGGGTCAAAAACGTTTGCTGTTTTGTAAACACGTATCACTGGAGTTACAAAGGTTTTTTGTGTGATGAATTATATTTCCTCCAGTATTTGCTAAGAGGTTCATTTGTCTCATATTACTGTTTAACTAAATTTTACACACACATAAATTATGTTAATTTTCTTTAAAAGTATCTAATTTTAATATTGTAAGAAACAAATGTGGTAAATATAAAATTTTGTAAATAGAACAATATTGTTGAATATGAATTATCATCAAATGTCGTGTATTTTCTGAATGTTTTCTAATGAAATATGTTGTTATTTTTCAGATATGTTGATGAAAATAGGGTTCCAATTTCATCTCCTTTCTCCAGAGAATTTATGGAAATAATGGAGACAATATTAAAAAGTCCTTATTACACTCCAGATCCACAAAAGGCTTGCTTATTTGTTCCATCTCTTGATCTCTTAAATCAGAATAATGTTAGATTAAAAGAAATGTCCCAAGTATTAGCTTCTCTACCTTTGTAAGTTGTTATAAAATTAAACAATATTATAAATAAGTGTAATTACTATTAATTATTAGCAGGGCATTTTTAAAAAAAGATTTGAACAATAGGTTAAGATATTTTGTTTGAGTATAAATTTATTATAGCTGGAGATGGTAAACGGGAACATTTTACACCATCATCATCATTTTTATACAACAAATAGTACAAGGCATGGGTAACTCATGTAGCCCTAATTTAGTTAAAGATTACTTTTGGACAGTACAAGTCACATATGTCTCGTGTCTGCAATCTGGGGTTTTAGTGCAAACACATTATTTTTATTGTTCTTGCATTCTTAAAAGTTCTTTGTTCACATAACTCTTAGTGAATTATAACTCAATATAATTATAGTCACTTCTCGACTTACGACAGGGTTCGGTTCTGCAACTTTGGACGTAAGTCAAATTTCATACAAAAATAAATAATATAATTGTAATAGACAATGTAAAATAAAGTAGAATTTCCAATTTACACTGTGAGTAACTACTTATAACAAAACAATTAGCCACCTTACACAAACACACACGAAGGGTAACTAACTGCACAACAAAACTAAAGATGACAATTGATTGCAGAAGCGCACAATCAATTGCTAGAAGCATGCAAGGTGTATATGTTATATATTTGACAAAAACTATAAAAAATTTATACATTTTTAAAATTTCTTTATGAAATTTTTTCATTGTAAGTGCAAATGGTCATAAGTCAAGGTTGTTGTAACTCAAGAAGTTATTGTAATATTAAAACATGAAAATTAGTATACAGCCTTTAAATTTTTTTAGTTTTTTATTTTTGCATTCTATTTGCAATGCTATCTTTTGTAATTGAATGCTAAAAGTTTTTACTTTACAAAATTGAAGCATCAGTTTTGATTTCCCATGGGAGCTGTATGAATCACATTTGCCTCAGGCTATAACAGAGGAATAGAGATTATAGTGTCTTATATTAAATATATTAATGATTTTATCTTATGTCCAATGACCAGCCATANTAAAAATTTTAAATGATTTGACTGAAAAAATATATACAGTATATATATGTATACTGTATAATCTTATAGGTGGTGATAAAAGTCTCCCCAGTCAATTGTTTTGAAAACAGATTGTGCAATAATTGTGACACCACAGTGATTGCACTGTTTGTTGTGAAAATAACAAATGGAATCTCAGAAAAGATTTTAACATATTCAGTACCAGTCATATGTGGGATTATCCTAAGGTTCAAAATTTCTATATCCTTGAAATTCTGTATCTTTTGTAACTTTAATATTTTCAACCTTGTGTATCTCATCCTAAATATTATATTGAAAAATATTATGATTTTCTTATTTTTGGAGATTTTGTCGTAACTATCAGATTCATTTCAGTTGCTTTAAGATAGTTCACATGCAAATTACAATACAATATACAATACACAATAATCATGACTGTTGTATAAAATGTAAAAAGAATATTAACAATGAAAATAATACAAATTGAAGACTAAATACAAATAAACACTTCCATCCTTTTCAACCACAGCAAATTTTATTACTTTCTTGCTGTCATATATAACAGAGGGAAAGTATGGCAATCAGTCAAAAAATGACTCCCCAAGAATTTTACATTTTGGACTTAGGACATCTTGAAATTCCGAGAAATGCAAAAAATTTGGGGTAATTTCTATGTATGGATATTAGTGTATGTATGGAGGGCACGATTTTGTTCACTCTCTTTGAAGCTTAATAACTCCTGTGCTTTTTGTTGAAAATTTCTAAAATTTTGTAGGGAGGTTAGTTTATTAGGGAAATTGATGATATTAAATTTTGGTGGTTAAATGTTGAGCAAGTGGAGAGATAATGGAGGTCATGTGTATCTCCAGTAGTGTCAGATTTAATGACAGTTTTACTTGTTATTAGCATTTATAATTTTTTATAAAATTNAACCTTGTGTATCTCATCCTAAATATTATATTGAAAAATATTATGATTTTCTTATTTTTGGAGATTTTGTCGTAACTATCAGATTCATTTCAGTTGCTTTAAGATAGTTCACATGCAAATTACAATACAATATACAATACACAATAATCATGACTGTTGTATAAAATGTAAAAAGAATATTAACAATGAAAATAATACAAATTGAAGACTAAATACAAATAAACACTTACATCCTTTTCAACCACAGCAAATTTTATTACTTTCTTGCTGTCATATATAACAGAGGGAAAGTATGGCAATCGGTCAAAAAATGACCCTCCATAAGAATTTTACATTTTGGACTTAGAACATCTTGAAATTCCAAGAAATGCAAAAAAATTTGGGGTAATTTCTGTATGTATGGAGGGCACGATTTTGTTCACTCTCTTTGAAGCTTAATAACTCCTGTGCTTTTTGTTGAAAATTTCTAAAATTTTGTAGGGAGGTTAGTTTATTAGGGGGATTGATGATATTAAATTTTGGTGGTTGAATGTTGAGCAAGTGGAGAGATAATGGAGGTCATGTGTATCTCCAGTAGTGTCAGATTTAATGACAGTTTTACTTGTTATTAGCATTTACAATTTTTTATAAAATTCATTCTTATTCTCAAAATTAAGCTTTTTGTCATTTTATAATAGTTAAAAATCAACTTCAAAGATGGTGAAACGAACGCGCAGGCGTGGAGGTATTTGTTTGAGGAATTCAAACAGGGACAGTTGGAGGGGTGAAACCCGGCACGCACAATTGTTTACATCTCTGGCAACATCGTTACGATTGTCAGGAGGAAACACAGCCAGTCACCACCTGCAGCAGACCTCGGTGGAAGTCGAAAGCGTTTGTGGAGTTTACTACGGACATAACACTTGTAAAAAAAGGTTTCGTGGATTGTTATTATAAAAAGTGTTTTAATAAAATGTGATAACAGATGGTGGTATCAAATGTTGCTGGAAAAGTAAAATAACTTGTTGCTGGATTTTTTTATACAGTCTTCAATTTGTACTATTTTTAACTTTCCTTGCATTATGATAGCCTGTTCATTCAATTATAAGAATGACAATAACAATGTGTTCAACATATTACTATGCACATTACTGCAATATTTCACTTGCAAGAGGAACCTGGCAGTCATTATCAATTTTGATGAAATTTTGTGCATATGTAGTATTTACTTGTACTTAAACTTTACCAAAGCCGCAGGATCCACTATACAGGCATTCTTGAGAAAAAGTTTTCTACAATCATTAATACCTGAAATGGAAGACTGATTCATGAAGTAGGCAGCATGGCATGGTTAGTTAAGCATCACATGTGGAGCTTCCCTTTTTGGGTTTGATCCCCGTATGCAGTTGTTTTTTTTACCTTTATAATTAATTTTATCATTTTTAACTTTCTTGTGTACAGTTTTTAAGGTTATTTAAAATATATTTTTATTTTGATCACTCCATTTTTAAAAAGTACATATAACAACATTATAATCACATTTTGTATTATTTAATGTAATGTAGGTTTTCATAGGCCTCTTAGTTGAAATATGATAGTCATACATAAAAAATGAAAAGTTTGTATTAATAATAAATTCGTGAAGTGATCAAACAAATTCTCAAATATACGATGAAATTTTTGTAGATGACAAAGATATTCCATTTTACCAATTAAAAATTGTTCCGCCAAAACATTCTCATCTTTGTCAGCTTTGTGATGATTATTTTAATAGACACATTAAAAATTTTATCAAACAATTACAAAGTTGTAATTATCTACTTAAAACCAATTGTGAAAATGTTATTAAAATATAATCTGTAATTCATCAGTTGAGCAAATCCATTTTTTTATGACATGTTAAAATATGCATGGTTTGAGTCTCAAATAACATATGAAAGAAGTATTTTCAAAAATGTTAATGAAGTTTATTTTTCACCCTCTGTTGTTAAAAGAAAATATGAAGGCTGAGCAAATGAAGTAGCAATGACTGTACTGTACATGTATGTAATGCAATGAGCCATTTTGTTTTAACTGTTTTTATGATAAAATACTATGCAAAATGCTGTCATGTTGTTATAAAACAGTCATTGTAATATTTATTGCACATATAATTTTTTTGGGGGTGAAAATGAAATTGTAGGAAAATAATTTAATTTAACCACAGGACTGAGTCCTGTGGTTTTATTAGAGTTTTAAGTACAAGCAAATACTACACGTACACAAAATTTCATCAAAATCAGTGACAACAAACTGCCAGATTCCCCTTAGTCATTGAATGCAAGTCATATTGCTTTTATTGGCATAAAAAGTTAAAAGAATAAAAATTCTTTTAGCTCTTTACTTATTATTGCAAGATAATTTTTATGATGACTACAGTAATAATAATAATAATAATTTGTGATCTTGCATATGTAAATCATTTCATTTATCACTAATAAGTAAAAATAGATGTTACTTAAGTTCATGAATGTTAATAATGTAAAAATTTGAAAACCTAAGGATGAAACATAGTTATAAAAAAGTTTTAATATAGTAGCAAATATCAAAAACCACTAATGTGTGTATTCCTTTACATATCTAAAATGCCTGCAACTAGATGTTTTGTGCTGTCATAATGGATGACATGTTAATAACTTGATAGCTATGCAAAAAACAATTATAGGCCTAAAGATAAAATAGTAAGTTATCTACTAGTTTATATGATTTATGACTTTTTGGATTTCCCAAATTACATATATTCTGTAAACACTCAGGACTTAGGAAGATTATTGTGTTTTTACAGTTTTAGTAACTGTCTAGATATCATAATTTCATGCAGATAGTCTACAGTAGCATATAACCGATATCTATTCTCAGAAAAGTTTAAACTGTTGAAAATACAAATGGCTACTGTTCATTTCTGTTTTATTTATTAAAGTAATAATAATAAATGCTAAAATAAACTCAAAAAGGTTTTGATATCTAATAACATGGGTTTCAAATTTTGATTGTTTAGCTTATATCATTGTAATGAACAAATTCGACAGTTTGTTTTTACATAAAGTTCTTTCTATAAATCTTTGAAAGTTATTATGTACAGAGATGGAATTATTGAAAACTTATCAGCTTTCAAGATGCAAGTTCAAGTAAAAGTTTCTGATAATATCAATTAATAGCATAGACTGACATACATAAAATGAATGAGAAAGAACTGAAGGTGAAGGAAGTGAATAGGTGTTTGATTGTTTTAGGAAAAATTGCAATGACAGATAAATATGCCTGTGTCATGCAAATTATTTTTTTGTTTTTTAAAGATGCTGTTAGAAACATTATACAAAAGGAAAATTGTTGCAAGTTTAAATCAGTAAATAATTTACATCATCATCATCATAATTAATATCTGTTTTCAAATTGACTTTAAATAAAATAATCTACAAATTACTCATAGAGAATTAAGATGGGAACATTTGAGTCTAAATAGCCAGGTTATTTAGCTATATTTTTATAATGTCTAAGCATAAGTTTATCGTTACATAAAGTTAAATGATTAAAGAAGTGGAGAAAAAAGTAAAAAAATTATACCATCAAAAATCTGGACTCTTGATGCACATTAGACACATTCATCTGTGTAAAACAACTGACAAAGCACAAAGCATCATGGGAGTGGTGGAACATTGTTGCCTCTAGTTATCTGTGCATGTGCATGGTTCTGTATGTTTGTTTCTTGCTCCTATAACACATTGAAATCATCTTAGTGTTTTAAAAACCAAACCAGTTATAAAATAAAAATAAATAATTATAAATGATTATTGTTGTACTTCGGATGATGAATCTAAATCTCTCAATAAACAAAAGCTTAAGCAATTTGACTGATTCCTTAGAAGTTGAACTACACAATCTCTTTACCAGTGATACCATAAAATGGTCTGAAATTACTTTGTCTGACTTGCACAGCTACTTTATGGACAGAACCTGCTATTAAAAATTACAAATTGTTAGACTGTTATAATTATTTAGTAAGTGGAAAAGTGCATAAAATATGGCATGCAGTAAAACACATGGCATGGCATACTAAAAATATAGTCTGGACAGAATTTTAAAAAATTTCATTATCATGTTGATGCAATCAAGTGAAATTTCTAGTGAGAGAGTGAACATGATGACTTCAGATTATAACACTTCTTACTTTTTTGCTGTCTCTAACATTGTCATTCAGTGACATGAAATTTTCCCTTTTGTTAGATTGCTGATTGAATTGATTAATTTCTCTGTAAGGAAACTTCAATCATTGTCTTTTTGCCTATATATACCAAAGAAAGTATATTTGATATATACAACCTCGACAAAAAATCTCAGACATCATGTTATTTTAATCCATCTCTAGTTTATCCTTCAATAAAATCAAACAGAAAAATTTTGTACACTTATAATTATTTTATATTAGTAAACTTTTATTATAACTGAGCATTTTACATTAAAAAATTTTCATGTTGATAATACATTAAAAAAAGTTATGAGCAGTTGAAAAAAGCATGTGCAAATAAAAAAGCTTGAACAGAGAGCCATTTCTGACAAATAATATTATACCTTGGACAGTACATTAATATTTAACCTTTGGCTTGTATGACAGAGTTTATACGATTGTTCATCATATCAACAAAAGCCAGGCATTCATATGAAGTATCTTCATCCCAAATTTGCTTGATTTTTTTGCTTTAAACCATTCACACTTCCTTGAGGCCATTTCCTCAATGCTTTTTAAATTTTACTCTGTATATTTTCTATAGGGGAAAGGATTGGACTGCTCGATGGCCATTTTAATGTGTTAATATTATATTGAGCCAGCCATCCAAACCTTAGCGGTTTTAACAGTGTGCACCATCCTGCTGGAAAATAAAATGTCCATGATATTGTACACATACTTTTTATAATGATGGTAATAGGGTTTCCTCAAGGATTTGTTGATATTTTGCTGCATTTACTGATCCCTCAATGAAATGCAAATTTCCCACACCGTAACACTTGCTGGTAATTTTACAATGTTCTGTAGACAGTTAGGATGGAATGCCTCTTGCTTTCTAATGACTTCTTTTCTATTGTCTTTAATGCAGACTTCAAACTGCCTCATCACTAAAAGCAACCTGCTTCCACTGTTATGTCTGACATTGGTACTCTTTGGCCCACTTCAATCAGTTTTTTATTTGATTTTTTGCCTTTGTCTAAGGAATGTCACCTGTCACAACTATTAAATAAAAAATAATAATATTTTCTTACTTGGTAGAAGCTGTAGCCAAGTTTATGCAGATAGATACAAATTTCTTTCGTAACTTCCTATCCAGTAACTTTATTCCATTTGTTCACTAATTCACCAAGTGATGCTCCTCGATTTTTTTAATTATTTCGCGGAGGTGCTTGTGATCAGTCTTTGTTATGGTTGCTGGCCTTCCAGTCGATTTTTCTAGATAAATTTTACCAGTTTCCTGATATTTTGAAACAATACTCCATGTTGTGGAATTACCAATTTTTAATTTTTTTGCAATTCTTCTTGAGCATTTGCCCTGTCTATAGAGGATGATAATTACTTCACATACATCAACACTTACAGCCTTCCCAGCTACCATTTTCATTAAACAAATACATCTCAATAATGTTAATGAGAAAAATATGCAAATATCACAAGTCAGCTCATTTACACATTTAGGAACAGGTTATTTAATGTATTGTCCAGGGTATTATTTGTCAGAAATGGCTCTTCCGAGCTTTTTTTTGTCACATATGCTTTTTTTAAACTTTTTTAAATGTATTATCAACATAAAAATTTTTTATGTAAAATCCCCAGTTATAATAAAAGTTTACTAATATAAAATACTTGTGTACAAAATTTTTCTGTTTGATATTATTGAAGGCTAAACTAGAGATTGATTAAATTAACATGCTATCTGAGGTTTCTTTGTCAGAGTTAAATAAAATACTTCATACATCAAACACTGAAAATGAGCTAAGGAGCTAATGCACAAATGCAGTATAAAGTAAGAACATCAAACTGTTATAAAAAATCAACATCTGATGGCTGTGAGGATGAGATTTCTGACCTGCAAACAAGAGAAGAGATTCTATTTCTCTCTTGTGTATAGTTTCTCTTTGCAAGAATGATATAACTACAAACCTATTGCTTGCTGCTACTAATATTACACGTTTTTGTGATACCACTGTGCCTACTGCACTCTACTACCACACAACAGTAACAGCCAGTCATTTTATAAAGCAACATTTTTAAGATATGTAATGAATTATGTTTTCTAGTTTCAAACAAGTACTACCACCATTGCATTCAACCATACACCCATTCAAAACAAGAAGTTTAAAAAGTTTCTTGACAACTAGTGTCCTCTTGTTCAGTTTTACATCAAACTAGGTGAATAGAAAACTAGCTTAATTTTAAAAAACATATAATTTGAAATTTCAATAAATCAAAAATGTTTGGATTTTATTGCTATTTGAAGTAAAAAGTGTTAACAGTATAATAATGAAAATATTAAGCATAACTAAAAAATGTAATCTTCTGAGATTGCAAATTATTTTTAACTTCATATATATAACATTTGTTAAATTTTGCTTATTATTTTATTTACTTCATAATATATTTAATTTAGATAAAAATCTCAAAAATAAATTTTATTACAAAATTTCAAATTCAAAAATTTATGGTATTATTTTTTTTTTTTATTATAGCTGGAATGGAGGAGTCAATCATTTATTATTTAATTTATTGCCAGGAAGTGTGCCTGATTATAATGCAGTTTTGGAAGTAGAAAGAGGACGAGCAATGATTGCTGGTGCTGGATTTTCATCTTGGACATATAGAAGAACTTTAGATGTCAGCATTCCTGTTTACAGTCCATTTGCACGAAATAACAAATTACAAGGATGTTCAGAAAGGTTTAGATTAATTATATTTATAAAAAATGAAAACAATTAAAAATGTGGATATTAACAAATATCCACATTCTTAATTGTTTAAAAAAATTTTCAGATATAAAAGCATTTTAATGCAGAATTTTAATAATTTGAATTTTTAATATCCAAGATTTTAAAGGCTATTCTTTATTGATTTATTGTGAATATAATTACTGCAGCTGAAAATTTATGATCTTGAGTTTACCTCTTCAACTGATTTTCATTTATGATTTGATATTGATTGGGCTGCAATTTTCAAATTGCAGACCTATGAATTCTCACTGGTGTTCATATGTTGTCACCAATCTCACCTCTGAAAGGAAAATCATCTGTGAAATTAAAGAGGGATACTTTTTCAAAGAATGTTTCCTCAAACACATAATGGATTATACAATCACCACAATATTACTGGTGTAGAATTCAATAAATAAATGCATGGAAACCTGATGATGACAGTTAAAAACAGAAGAAAACATTCGTTTTGAAGGTGGTTTTAGGTAACTACTTATTTATTCATAATGGATTATAAAATAATTCAATGGAACTGTCATGATTTTCACAACAACTTCTCTGACATTAAACACCTGACATCATCTATCCCATCGCTCTGTGTGGCACTCCAGGAAACACATCTAAAATCTGGAGAAAGAATTTCTTTAAAAGGATTTGATCTCTACTGCAAGGATAATGATAGCCACAACCATGCCAGTGGAGGTGTAGCTATATTGGTTTCATATCACATCCCATCCTTACTGGTACAAATAACCAGAGTTGTAAGCTGTGGCAGTCAGAATTTCAATTGGGTAACTGTCACAATTTGTTCTATATACTTGCCATCAGATGTCAGAGTCAATGAGGATGAATTGGATGCCTTGGTTGAATAGCTGCTGACTCCGTTCCTTTTACTCGGTGATTGCAACAGCCACAATCTGATGTGGGGCAGTCCCAACATCAGTCGTCGAGGCAGAGCCATTGAGAAACTTATAGGCAATCACCAACTGTATTTATTTAATACTGGAGAAGTGACATCCATGCCCCAATAAGAACATCTGCTGTCATTGATTTATCATTAGCAACTCCAAACCTGTTTTCAACATTTACATGGAGGTTAGATCTAATCTACTCTCCAGTGACCACTTCCCAATATTTCTAAAATACTGAGGCAGACAAAGCTGTGAAACAGCCCGTCCACCATGCTGCAAACCGGAGACAGCTGATTGGCCTGCATTCTCCTCTATGGCTAACATCTCTGAGGAAATCAATGGTGCAGTTGAAGCCATCACTTTCATTTTTATTTGATACTAGCAGATAAGCCCGGCGTTGCTTGGGCAAAAAGTAACAATAGCAAAGATTAAGATTATTACAGTACAGCCAATCTTACCCGTTTTCACAGAATGCAAGAATTAGGTTCCCCTGTTTCCAGACTAATTAGAAAATTTTTAGATGGGTCTAAAATTATGTTCGGTTTAATGCAAAAAACTGCATCTGCACCCATAAATCTTACATGTTGCTTTCTTTTAACACTTCCATTCTTAACACTTCCATTATTGAAATCTTAATCCTGTCACTTTCCCTGCGGAGGGGGGATTTCAAAAAATCCCTTGTTAGTGTGCATTCTCGTGACATACCCTAAAGCCTGATGCACACATGCGGTGTGGCAAGGAAAAGCGGCAGGATGACGTCACTTTTTCTCACTGCAGAAGTCAATTTTGTGCTGCTTTTCTCATGCCACAAAAGTTGGTTGAATTTTATCTTTTGCGGCAACCGCCGCCAAGACGCATTTCTATTAGCCAATAACAGTTTGTCTGGTAGTCACATGAGAAAATACAATCACGTGGTGTTTTAATGGCAGAAAGTTCGACACAGTTAACCAAGTTAACTAACATCAGAATAAAGAGGAAAGGTAATAAATTTAACACAAATTCTACATAAATAATCATATATAATTTAATTCAAAGAACAAAACAACCAATCTTACTTGAAATAGTATTCTTTATTGAGGAATAAGCATATTTTGTACATCAGTTCTTTATCAATCCAAGAAAATATCTCTAATCCAAAATCTTCATTTGAATCTTCGACAAAATCTTCTAACTAAATAAAGCACGCCGTACAAAACAAAATTTATAAACATGTGGATATCGACAATATCGGTATCGTTCACCATCTTGAATACTGAACGCATGCGCCGAAAAGTAAGTGGATTTCCGGTGCGCGCGAAGATACGTTTGCGACACCGCTTTTCCTTGTCGCACTGCATGTGTGCATCCGACTTAACTGTGTACCAATTTTTCGAGTTTCAACTCCTAACTGTGCTGAAATGTTCACAATGAAATACTCTTATACACGTGTGTCATCTATCGTAGGATAAATGTACTATGCGGGAGTGTATTAAACAACTTCCCAAAGTTTCATGGCAGTCGGATAAATGGTGTAGTAATGCATGAAGGACAGACAGACAGACATACATTCATTCATTTTTATATATATAGATTAACATTTTTATTGATGTGGTAAAATGAAGTACAAAATTTAAAAGGATTTCATAGGATGTGAAAGTTTGTAGTGCAGTAGAATCTGCCTATTATACTTACTTTAGGACTTTCTTATACTGATAATTTTAAAATTAAACTAATTTTGTTACTGTTTGTCTCTTGATAATTATGCACACATTCAGTATGAAGTATAGATGGAAATATGTGGTATTGTTGAAATAAACATCAAAGAAAAAAATCATTTATAATGATGTCATGTTTGAAAACACACTCATTTTTACAAGTGCCATTTGTGTTGTGTCTAGAAATGGTATTATATCTCAAACTTTCTAAGTGCAAATTGCTATGAATATATATGTTATCCTTTGGTGCAACAGCATGGTGCCATAGAAATGGGCAGCTTATATGAACTGCAGACGTTTAGATGTACAGGGTGTTTTTTTTAGAGGTATACAAATTTAAAATGAAATAAAATACGTAAAAATAATGTTAATGGCCACGGTGTTGGATTTATTTAAAAGCTAATTTTATG
Source organism: Centruroides sculpturatus (assembly GCF_000671375.1). NCBI lineage: Eukaryota > Metazoa > Arthropoda > Arachnida > Scorpiones > Buthidae > Centruroides > Centruroides sculpturatus. The sequence continues at coordinate 254,730 of NW_019385542.1, read as the reverse complement.
CCATTAGTGTTTAAACATGATTTTGGGCATATGGGTGCCACGGCTGGCTCAAATGAAGCGCAATCGGGAAGAACAATTTTCGACCATTTTATTGAACAAATGGGGCCGTATATCAGCAATAATGTGGCGAATGTTCACTTCCAAGTGGTCCAACATCTGTGGTTTATTTGTGTAGACTAGTGACTTCACATATCCTCAAAGAAAGTAATCCATAGCTGTGAGATCACACGATAGTGGAAGCCAGTTCACTGGTCCATTACGTGAAATTATGCACTCATCAGATGTTTCCTGCAATAAATTGATGGTGTCGTGTGCTGTGTGGCATGTTGCGTCATCTTGTTGAAACCAAAGCTCTGCCACATCAATACCATTCAACTGAGGAATGAAGTCAGCAATCATGGCTCCAAAAGTACTCTCCATTGATGGTAACATTTTGGCCGGCATCATTTTTAAAGAAATATGGGCCTATGATTCCACCTGCTCATAAAGCACACCAAACAGTGACTTTTAATGGATGTAAGTTACTCAACATTTGTAGTGTTATTGCCGATATACGGCCCCAGTTGCTTGATAAAGTGGTCGAAAATTGTTCTTTCCTATTGTGCTTCATTCGAGCCAGCCATGATGTCCATATGCCCGAAATCATGTTTAAACACTAATGGCATAAAATTATCTTTTAAATAAAGCCAACACTGTGGCCATTAACATTATTTTTACGTGTTTTATTTCATTTTAAATTTGTATACCTCTAAAAAAAACACCCTATATATTTTCTGATGTAATGATACTAAGGGAAGAACATTGTAGCTTGGTTTGGTCTGTGGTCTGAATGAATTGGACAAAATTATATTTGTGTCATTCAATCAGAAAGATATGTTGCATTTCCATTGTCTTGTCTTTTCAGAGATGAGTGTTACATACACTATATAATAGGATTTTCCAACATGGTCCCTTATTTTGGTTATTAATGATCTGTTAGTTGAGCCAATGTAGTCCAGTTGTCAGTCAAACCTGGTATCTAGTAACAGAATTTTATATATATCTAGGGTCAGTTTGCTGTCTATAGTCTTTTCCATTTGTTAATAAATGAAAGACTGATGGATTTCATTTACTAACAAATGCAATATCTTTGTTTACCTCTCTAGCTATTCTATAGTATACTTTGTGTAGCCTGGGATTGTACTCTTGGGTTAGGTATCTCCAATCTTGGATTATACAGGGTGTCCATAAAGTCTGGGTACATAAGGATTAACACATACTTTTAAAACAAAATAATTTTATTTGATTCTAATATTAATAAATAACATTTTCAATATGATTTTTATCATTTTCAATACATAATTTGATGCACCTTGCAAAATTCAGGTGAACTCGATTAAATAGGTCTGTATTGCCATCGATTTAAGCACATTGACTGGTAATGGTGTCCACAAATTATGTCACATCAAATTATGTATTGAAAATGTTATTTATTAATATTAGAATCAAATAAAATTATTTTGTTTTAAAAGTATGTGTTAATCTTTATGTACCCAGACTTTGTGGACACCCTGTATGCTGCTTTTCCATGCATGTATTGTTGACTATACTCACTTATATACACTACTGGCCATTAAAATTGCAACACCAGAAAGGAATGATCATACGAACATCAAAATCATATGAAAGGAAGAAGAGGTTGGGATATACAAATGATTAGTATTTCAGCGCATTTAGATGACACGGGAGGGACAAACGACATCTGAAGCACTGCATAAAAGAAAAGTTGGGCAGTAGATTTCTCATTCGGAAATTGCTTTGTAAGATTGGGGTTTCATCAGAATATAGTGTTATGCTTCGAATAAGAAGAAAATGCTTACCAGCAAGTGTCAGAATTCGATAGAGGCAGGATCGTTGCCTATCGAGAGAGTGTGGATTATCGTTCCATGATATTGCCACTTGCACTGGTTGAAATCCAACCACTGTCATGCAAATATGGAATCAATATGTTGCTGAAGGTCTTATTGAACGGCGTGCAAGATCTCAATGCCCTCCCATGACTAACGCCCGAGAGGACAGACATATTGTGAGGTTGGCCGTGCAAAACCGTATAACCACATCATGGATCATTAGTCAGGAAATGAGCTTGTTTGCAGCACGTCCAGTATTCGCTCATACAGTGTGACGACATTTGCATCAGCATGGACTGTCAGCATGGCGACCATTACTTCAGCTTTCCTTGACAATGCAGCATAGAGAGAGACTGTGACTCTGGTGTGCCCAACAACAAAGCTGGATACAGGAGTGGCACAATGTTGTCTTTTCAGACAAGTCCCGGTTCTGTGTGCAGCATTCTGATGGCCGTATACATGTCTGGAGGCTCCGAGGAGACCGCTCATCGCCTGCTTGCATTCGATATCGGCATAGGGGCCTTGCATCTGGTGTGATGATATGGGCAGCCATTGGGTACATGACACGCACATCTCTAGTTCGGATCGACGGTAATTTGAATGCAGATTGGTACATTTTTGACATATTACGTCCAGTGGTTGTGCTCTATCTTCGAGGCCTGCGAAATGCCATCTTCCAACAAGATAATGCAAGACCTCATGTTGCACATCGTGTTCTAACCTTCCTCGATACAGAGGGTATTCGAGTGTTGTCCTGGCCTGCATGGTCTCTAGATCTCTCACCAATTGAAAACATCTGGTCATGGGTTGCTGAGAGACTGGCCCGCCATCCCTCTCCAACTAATACGGTTGATGAAGTGTGACATAGACTTGAAGCAGTATGGAATGAGTTGCTCGTTTTTGTCATCCAAGCCCAGTTTGACTCCATCCCTAACCAGATAAGAACTGTTTTAGCTGCCAGGGGTGGCAACTGTGTCTACTAATTTTGCACTCCTGTAAACCACCAAATTGCTTGCAAATTTAATCATTGTCTTCATGCCATACTGTTTATGTACAATAAATATTTTTTTTTTTTTTATTTGCTCTCCTTCTTGGTGTTGCAATTTTAATGACCAGCAGTGTATTTCTAGCTAATTTGGTGATGAGCCTTGTGCTGTGGCCATGTTTTGTGGCTATATTTTTAATAAAATTTATCTCATGCACCATATTTTGAGAAATATTGCTGTTTGTTTCTTATTGCTGTTTACTGAAATGTTATTTCAGTAAACAGCAATAAGAATCACATGTAATAATCTCTATCAAATTGATTGCATTTAGAATAATTTTCATGTTATACTATTATTAACAATAAAAATAAAATATTGGATGGATTATCACACACATTCTAAATGAACATTTTACTTTCTTGGCTGTTACAGAATAAAGCATATGGAAAGTATGGTAGTTGCTCAAATTTTGACATTTCCTGGGGTTTTTTTGTATGATTTGATACTATTAAATTTTGATGGTTAAAGGTCAAGGGGTTGAGTGGGGAGATAAAGGGAGTCAAGTGTCATTTTTCAAGTGAGGGTCAGACTCATTATTAGAATTTTTAGTTTTTGAGAATCTCATCTTTACCCCTCAACATTAAGCCTTTTGCCTTTTTATAATAATTACAAAGCCTATTTGTAAAGGAAAGATATATAAAGTCCAGAAAATATTTCTAAAGCATTTTAATTTTAGATTGATTTATAAAACCTTTAGAACAAATGTTTGTTTATTTTTCAACATAGTCATGATGGACCTGAATGCATTTGATGAACCTGGAAATGAGTTTCTTAATGCCAACATCATAGAAATCTCTCACTTGCTCTCATAATCACATCGTCACTGTCTTGAATCTTGTCATTATCACCAAACTTTTTTTCTGAGAGATGTTCTTTCAATTTTGAAAACAAGTGATAATCATTTGGTGGAAGACTTGGGCTGTGTAATGGATGTTCCAAAACTATCTACTTGAATGTCTGCAACATGCGAGCAGTGTGCAGAAGGCATTATGGTGCAGTAGGGCACCAGTTTGTCATGTTTTGCCTGTTCGTAACATCATCATGAACAGAAATGAGTTACCAATGAATTCCAGTTGCAGTTTCTCTTTTCATGCAAAGGAGTTGAATCATTGAATGAACCTCACACTTGGTGAGATTTACAAATTGACACAGCCATTTTAAACACCTATAAGCACAATGATGATGCAATCAAAGTTGTGTGACTTCTGTCACATAACTCAGACCTTAACAGACATGACAGTGCAATAAAACTGTAAAAAAAAAAACGGTTTTTAGATTTTTACTGCCTTTGTATCTTTACTTTCCAAATATACCTCATAGTAATAATATAAAATTACTTTTTAATAAAATCTTATAACAGATGGTATCAATTAAATTAAATTATCCACAACCGTAAGGCAGATAATAGTGAGGGCTTATCAGACCAAATGATGGGCACAAACGCTCAGAGGTTTAAAGAAATTCATTAAGGATAATAATTTAGTCATCTTACAGGCTGACAAATCTAGGCAGAGTATAGTCATGAACTATCAAGGTTATATTAAGGTAGCCCAGGACCTTTTAGATAACAACTTGTATGAGGAACTGCCCCATGATCTGACACTTAAAATTGAAAATTAATTGATTGTTAGTCTAAAAAAACTATTAAATATCAAAATTATTGAGAAAGATGTTTATAAGTTTATCACTAATTATGGTCACTGCACCTCCAAGTTTAATATAAGGAACAAAACCCACAAAACACCCATCGCTTATAGACCTCTTGTTGATATTAAATTTTATTGTTTATATAACTTAGAATTATTTGTCAAATCTAAACTAAAATCCCTAGGAACGTCTAAACACTGCATTAAAAGCACTGATGAGTTTCTTAATAACCTTAAAAAAAAGTCAAAATGGAAAATAGGTTTAGAATGTTGTCTTTGGACATCAAGAATATGTACCCCAGTATCATCCTAGATAGAATTGTTAATTCCCTCAGGTCTATAAATTGTGCAGATTGGCTCATTGACCTTGTCATCCTTATCTTATCGAACAACCATTTCCAATTTAATGGGAAATACTATACTCAAAAATCTGGCATACCTATGGGGTCCATTATTGGCCCTATTTTAGCTGAACTAAGTGTTATCGATATCGATACATCCATTAATAATATCCATGGCATCAAATTCTTCAACAGATATGTCAACAATTGTTTTATAATCTACGACCCAGTAATCTTAAACCCTAACGACTTGGTTATAATCGTTAATAGTCTTGATAACAACATTAAATTTCAAGTTGAGAACGAACTTCACAACAAATTACCATTCCTGGATGTTTTAGTTACTAGACATTCTAACATCCTTGAAATAGAATATTATAAAAAATCTTGTAACGTTAATAAAGTCATGGACTACCACTCACATACTCCCCTGTTCATAAAAAGAAACATTTTTGTCAATTTCATCAAAAAGATATCCAATAGAACTACCTCCGATTACAAAAAGAATCTTGAGATCATGGACATTGTTCAGACCTTCTTACTAAATAATTACCCAAAAGTACTCCTAGACAAATGGCTAAATCAATTTAAGTGTAATAATAACAACAACAATGCCCATACCGTTATTCCCATTAACAACAATGATACTAAAAAGTTCTTAAAACTTACATATGTCAAAAATATGTTTGAAAAAAATTAAAATGGTCTTAAACAGTACCAACATCAATTTAGTCCCTGACCTTTGTAATAAAACCCAAAAATACATCCAACCAAACCACTCAAACAATATGGTTAATATCCTTAAAAAAAGCAACGTGATATACAGGTTTAACTGTAGCTGTAATAACCCTATGACCTATGTAGGTGAAACAAAAAGATGTCTCAATGTTCCTATAAAAGAACACATAAATGCCATCAAATACAATTCTGAATACTATGCAGTTGCCAAACACTGCAATCTATATGGTTGTGAAATTAATAAAAGTACAATAAAAGCAATAAAATTTGAAACCAACACTTATAAATATCTTGAGCACATAGAGATTTTAAAAAGTGATAATGTTATTAGAATTAATGATAACTTAGGTGTTAAAATTGACGAAGGATGGTATAATTATATCTTTTAAAAACTAAATATCTTTGTGATGTAATGTCCACATGTACTGTTAAAACCGTTAAGAACTTGTAATTATATCACATGTTGTCACCACTTGTACATCAGATGTGGACTGACATACAACTCCCTCACTACCACTCCCAGCACCTTGTTGTAAGCTGGCACCTGCTACTCTGTCGTCTTACCTTTTTTGGTATGTACATTACCTGCCTGTATAACTTTAGTCCATTAGTGTTAACTAATTATTGTCTAACTTATAACTGTTTTGTATCAGCACCCTATATGTCATCCCACCATGCAAGGTCATGAAGATTTATTACACCTGTCTACATTGATATTGCCTACTACTCATACTGTTATATTGGCATCTTCACCTTTATATTGTATAGTTTTAGGTATAGTTTTTAAGTTTACCTTACTTTGTATAATTTTTAATATACCACCTACTTTAGATAATACCTACTGATGATGCTTACTTATATATTGTATAACTTTAGGCTTAGTTTTAAGTTGACCGTTACCTTGTATAATTCTATTATACAAGGTAATCATTACCTTTAATACCAACTGATGAGGGACTGTTTTCTATTAGGAAATAGTCCGAAATGCATTTTGGGTTTTCGTTTTCACACTTATGTAGTAACTTTTTGAGTTTATTAAATTGTTTTCACTTTGATCTCTGAGCATTTGTGCCCATCATTTGGTCTGATAATCTGCCTCACAGTTGTGGATAATTTAATTTAATTGATATTATTATATCAAGGGCTAGAAGCAACTTTTGTAATAATTTAGATGGTATCATGTATGCTAATGTGTCTTAGTGTTTTTTAAACTTAAATATTCTTTTAAATAGAGAAATTTCTCATAATTTAACAAAATTACCCCTCTTACGCTTTTGATATTATGTAAATTTTATATCATGAGATAATTGAAAATTGTTGGATTTCTTTCCTGATCTGCTTCCTATTTAAGTGCCAGGAAAGACAAGCAAGAATCCTTTTCAGCTTTTTGTGTATTTTATTGTAGTATATTTTAGACAAGAATATTTGAAATCATTTTACAAAATAATTTTTTTGCTTCAGTTTTAAATTTCACTTTTCTATGCTTAAAACAGTTTATTCCCTTTCTTCAAATTTTAAAATGTAATATAAATATCAGTTTTGCTAGTATTAGCAATATACTTTTTTTTTTTTTACAAATTGTTTAAATTAACATTTTGAAATTTAGTGAAGTTTAGTGCTTTTCTCTTTTTAGGTCATCAAGAAAATGGCTTGTTGTTTCAGCACAAACTAATATTCATTATGAATATAAAAATGAATTGGATGCTTTGGCTGCAGAACATCCAGAACTGTTAGTATTAGGAAAATGCTCAGAAGAATTTAGGAAGTCAAAAAATGAAAGTTATCGTTGTCATGGAAATACTAGTTATTCATATCCTAATATTTTAGAGGTAAAATCATATTTTATTTATTTTAGAGAGATGTAAATTTTTTTCAATATTAAGAAAGTCTTATTTACTCATTAAGATCTTTATTAATTCATTTATAAAATTAGAGTTTAGAGCAATCATGGAAAACATGGAATTTTCATGGATTTGGAAAATACAGAGAATTTCATGGAATTTGTCACCTCGTGTTAATGTTTCATGCTTTTATCCAAAATAATTGATTAATTGATATAATGGATGTGTAAAGTTTCATTCATGTATAATTCAGAGGGGTTTACCAAGATGTCTTGGAAAACTTGACTACTATCTTAACATGATTATGTAATTTGCATAATCATATTTGAGTAATAATAGAATTCATTAGCTAGAAGCTGCGAAAACAGAAGTAGTAGGAATTATTTAACAAGATATTTGTGATTAGATGATCATTGAACATCATTGGTATGATTGTTGTTATTTAACAAAACAACTCCTAAAAGTTAGAATAATGGAAATTAAAAGGAAAAACATAGTACAGTAGAGCGTCATTTATTCGAAGGTCGGTTATCCGAAAGAATTCCAGTCGACAAATTTAAATTTTCGCCAGTGCTTTGGCGCTGCAACCTTTGGCTATGTCTTCGCTACTCAAATATTTTACTTTTTTGATACTAAATTAACTTCTGAAGTATAATTTTTTATTGTTTTTATATTTTTTAATATATTTATTTTGTTTGTACAAAATAAAAAAATAATTTTTAACGATACAATTGTCTTCGTTAGGCTTAACTTCAACGAAAATTCAACGCAAAGTGACACGCAACAGAGAAAAATTTCAACACGGGATTGGTTATCCGAAAAATAAGTTATCCGAACAACCCCAGTCCCCAATTGATTCGGATAAACGACGCTCTACTGTAACTTAATATGAATAAATATTCCTATTCTATCTCACATACTGTAATGGATTTTACAGAAGACATCTTTGTTTAAATAATAAGTGCATTGTACAGTTTTGTTCATAGTCCTGTTGAATTATAAACAGGAATGAAACATGTAGGAAGTATGTTGTATTTATGCCAGTGCATACAGTCAAATTGCAACCTACATGTATTTAATTTATGTAAATTCAAGTATTTATCAAGTAGTTAAATTTTTATAATCAAAATAATTTGAATCAGAAACCAAACAGGAAAACAGATTTCTGTTTTTTTTTTTTTTTTTTAATTCTAATTATGTAATCTGTAATTATAATAAGTTTTCAATTAAATCATTTCATTAGATTTAATTGTTGTTAAATATAATAATGCTATTGCTAATTAATTCAGCCATAATTAGTATATGTTAGTGATTGGTCATTTGAATTATTTCAGCTAAATTCTTGCAATTTATCAGATGTTTAATGCTGAGATGATGATTTAATCACTTTACATTTTCCACATTAAGCATGAAATTGTGAGTCTTCAAATATTTTTTAAAATCCCATTATTAATAATGTAATACTTTAAATACAATTAAAAATAACCTGTTACTTTAATATATCATTTTAATTTATAAAATTATTAAATTGTAACATTCATATTTCAAACAGTATACTTAAAAACTGAAACTTATGAATTGTCTATTATGGGATCAAATCAAGAGTCACAAACATTGTTTAATTAGCTTTTTAGTGCATTGTTTCTAGTGATGTTGATTTCTTTAGTTTTATCTTCTCAATGTGATACTTACAATTGTCTGAATTAAAAACAAATAGAGTTGAACAGTTAAGTATTTCCAATGGGTGCAAATTTGTTCTTTTGTTGGCAAAAAAAATTTTTGATGCAGAATTTCAATTTTTGACTAAGGGATTTTTATTACATTTCGGACAAGTTTTTCTTTTTTTATTTTAGTGTTAAAAGATACCAAAAAAGAGAGTGAATCATTTGAATAATTCTGAAATCACTTTAGATATTTTGATAATTAAAAAAAAAAGATTTATTTTTCATGTAAATGAATCCATCACTACTATGTTTAATTAATGTTACTTGATTACTTTTATTTAATTTTATATACTTGGAGTAATATATTGATTTTAATTATTTGAATATTTATATGAACAATTTTATAATTATAACAAATAGAAATTTTGCATATAATTTAATTTTGAAAAGAAAAAAATATATTTTCAAATGTTGAATTATTAAATAATATATTCAAAATAGACTTCTCATTNGCGAACAGGTGGTCTGTCTAGGTCTTTTAATGGGCTCGCCGACCCGTTACTAGTGATTCTCTAGAAAACACTATTGCGACTTTCTAGACGAAAAATGGCATTGTAGCAAATGCACGAACTGCCAAAGAGACTAAAATTGAAACCAGCCAGATGTCTTTCTGATGTCCAAACTAAAACTGAATTTCCGTAAAATTGAAAAAATGATGTGCCACAATCAAATTTATTGCTACGTTATTGTGCCATATCGAAATTGTACCTTTTTTTTTCTTCTTCCCCTCACCCTCTCCTCCTTCTATCTCACTTCTTACCTTTTTTTCATCTCCTCCTCCTTGTTCACCGTTCTTTCCTGAACAATCGGATCTTTACAGTAAAGGATATATGACTGATAAACGCTTACTACTCATGGAAAATGCATTAGGATGTCTTTTTTTTAAACTTTAAACTCATTCTAAATCGACAGAATTTCAAGATATAACGATATATTTTGTCCATTAGTAAGTGAATCGTTACATCATTTCTAGTCAAAATTCATCAATTCGTATCTTTATTTGTAATTCGAAAATACTTTACTTACACTTAAAACATTTAGTAAAATTATTTTAAAATAAAAATTTATATTACAGGAAGCTACATTTTGTCTTCATATTCGAGGTGCAAGACTTGGTCAAACTATGCTTAGTGATGCAATGATGGCAGGATGTATACCAGTAATTATTGCTGATGGATATATTATGCCATTTTTTGAAGTTATTGATTGGCAGAGGTAATTAATGATAATTATTAATGAAATTGTTGTGTATTGAGCATAAATATTATTTAGATTGTTAAAAGAATTCATCAGCATCATAGCACAAAAAAATTTATTATTGGAAAATTATAGTAATAGTAATAGTAATAGTAAAAGTAATAGGAATTAAAATATTTATACTTTTCTGGCTGTTTTATAACAGAGTAAAGGTACAGTGATCAATCAAAAATGACCCCAAGATTTTTTATTTTTGGATGTAGGACTTTGAAACATTCGGAAATGCAAAAAAGGGATTTTTTTCATCCAATTTGATGTTTAACAATTCCTGTACATTTTTCAAAAATTTCTGAAATTTTACAGGGAGGTTTGTGTATAGGGAAAAATATTCCTAGAAATTTTCAGGAAAATCAGATCATTGGTTTGGGAGATATTAAGGAAGTGGGGGCCATATCTCAAAAAGTCTCCAAGTTATGATTTTTTATTTTTTTAATTGTACGAATTTTTAGTTTATCAAAAATTAAATATATGTGTTTCAAAAATTTTTTCAAAAACTATTACACTTCTGATATTAACATTTTTAGTGGTTCTTTTTATAACTTTTGATAGAATAAATCAACTGAATTCTACTTTTTTCAATATATTAATTACATAGTTTTAAGAAATTAATATTTTCTCACCTTGAACTTTAGGTCTGGGTGAGTGAAAAAAATATAAAAATTATTATTTTTTATGAAATTCTCTGAGATAAATATTTTCTTTTGTGTTATTAATCATAATTTTCATTCAAATTAGACCAAAAGATCTCAAGGAGAGGTGGGAGAGGGTAATATTTTAAAGATATTTAATGGCTAAATTATCCCCACTTTGAGTACGCCATCATATTAGAAATTTTATGTAAATCTGAAGATTTAAAGGTAACAATAGCAATTATTAAGGACGAACACAAGTAAAGAATGTCTGAAAAGTTCAGCGACATTGTTGCCAGCTTTTTTAATAATATAGCAGAAGAAGAAACATATTTACAGCATTTACAAAGTTCTTGAAAATTTGTGTACAGTAAAACCTGTTAAGACATTTTTGAAAATGTCTTAAATGGAAATGGCAAAAAATTTTTGTAATCTAGATATTTGATTTTATAAGTGGTTACAATGAAATGTAATAGCTACAGCTTTATTAAAGTACTGGTCTATAGTATCTTTCTTGTTTTTAGTGCAGCCTACTAAAATGTAATAGTCTAAGAAAAACATTGTGTAATATTTAGGCCAATATGGTGTAATACTGTATACTGTATACTTACAATATGATAAAAGATGTAGAACTTTGTTGGAAGGTAGAGATACCAAATGAAAACAACCTATTTATACTGTTTTTAAAATCACTGTTAGTCAAGAGATTTTTTTTTAACCAATCACAGCAAGAAATTTAAAATTTTGGAAAGGAGTAATTTTCAAATTCAAATACAAAATTTGTCAGAAAATCAAAAGTATAATTTCAATTTCTGAACATTAAATAGGCAGGAATCAAATTTAATGAAATTTATTTGTAATTAAATTTTGACAATTTCAATTTCAAAGTTTGTTATCATTGAGCCATTAAATTAATTAAGTTTATAAATTTCAGTATTAATTCCCAATGTCAGTAATACTGAACATTACAATGCTCTTCTGTCAAGACTAGAGGATGCAGAGAAAAATACCACTGATCATGATCATTTTAAGCAGGTAAAAATTGCTTCAGAGACTGATATTTTGTAACATCTCGTGCAGGAATATCTTATGCTGGAATTTTAAACACGTCTTATAATGGGCAAATAATGAGACCACGGAATTTGGACAACTTAGGTGGGAAAACATCTCATTTGGGAACATCTTAAACCAGATTTTACTGTATCTGTATATGTATACTGATGTATTCAAAAAATAGTTGAATACATTAGTTTGTATTATTTTTATTTAAATCTACATTAATTACAGTAGAGCGTCATTTATCCAAATCAATTGGAGACTAGGGTTGTTCGGATAACTGATTACACAGGCCTGCAAGTAAAAAACTGCATAGGATTTTTATACGTTTTCTTATAGATTTCAACATGGTAAAAATGAAAAAATACCAGAAAAATTCCATCTTGTCAATTTTTTTTGTTACACTTAAGTTTTTGTTTGTACAGTAGACCCCCCTATAACGCTTAGATACGTTCCACGCTAACCGAAAATTACGTTGTAGGAACGATTAAATACATGAGCTAATCGCAGCCCGATAGGTGGGAACTTCACGGACTAAGGCTGTTCGAAAGGTTTTCTTCTATAAAATTAACCGATTCTAGACTAATTCCACTCAACATTTCCAAAACACGTATAATTTTTTGGGAATAATCCGTATAAACTATGCTATAAACAAAAAATTATAGGATTACTTACCGAGTGTGTACCGTTCGACTACGCCGTTGCTTAAAGCTGGTTTTCATCGCGGAACAGCACATTAAACGGCGGCCGCGATTTCTAATAACTAATTTTTCGCATAAAAATAACTTGACCTTTGGAGACATCATTAATATAAATAATTTTTATGGCCGTTGAATAAGAAGTGTTTCTTTCACAAGAAATGTATAAAATTAGTGCTGTATTAGACTTACGGTACCTAATTTACATACTGTACAGACGATAATAAACTCAACTTACTAGCCTAAAATCTCCGTAGCGTGTTGCCAGGCGGCAGAAAGCATATATATAATTATAATAAAGTTACAATAAATTAAGTTAATATATAATTATATATACAGTACCTAATTTATATATAATTAATATATAATTATATGTACAGTACCTAATTTATATATAATTTATATATAATACTAAACAGACGATAGCAAACTCAATTTAGCCGCTCCGTAGCGTGGCGCAGGGTCGGAGGAAAGTAGTTCGGCTGCTCATCCACTATTGGTCCAGACTCTATCAATCTTGTCGCGAAACGACGTTATAGGAGGTACGTTATACGAAAGTTGCTACAATTTTTTCGCTACGTTATAGGAATTGTCGTTATAGGAACGTACGTTATAGGGGGGTCGACTGTATTTAGTGTAAAATTCCTAGTTAACTTAAAATTTTTTTATTTAAAAAATGGCCTTAAAACAAAGACTTCTCACATTAATTCTATCAATTATAGCTGGACTTGGCAATAAATAAAAGTAAATGTTAATGGTTGAAGAGAATAGTGGTAGGGGGAGGTGGGTTAAGTAGTTTCAGCTTTAGGAGGAAGGTCTCATGATCATGTAGAAGCAGGTTAAAAGTTGGTAATGAGTAATATTACTGGTGAGGTTGAGCATGTTTCAACATGTTATCTGGGATTCTAGGAATAAATATAAACAACCTGCTACCTGCTGTTGGATTAGATCATGTTTCAACAAGCTAAATAAGTTCAGTATCTCACTGGCCATCTAATGCCACACTCAGTTTATATCCAGCATTCAAATGCTACTGTGCTTGTAATTTTATTTCTGGAATATGGCTCGCAGAGGTTGTGTAATTTTTCCCAACTGCTTCTGTTATGTTTGTAGTGAATACTCAGTGAAAAGTCAACATCCCCTTTACCTGATCCCCTGTTTTTGGAAATAATGGGAAAAAAGGAAAAAGAAGTATGGGACTCTTTCAAGAATGTAGTGCATAAGTTTTTGGGGAATACTAAGGACCCTGACTACAAAACCATTGTGCAACGCATGCTGGCAGTGTATGAAGCTGAAGGATGCAAGATGAGCTTAAAAGTTCATTTCTTAAACTTCCATATTGACTATTTTCCCGAAAACTTGGGAGCCTACAGTGAAGAACAGGGCAAAAGATTTCACCAGGATATCTGAGATATCGAGAGATGTTACCAAGGAAAATGGGATGTCAATATGTTAGCTGACTACTATTGGATGCTCAATCAAGAAACCAGAGAAGGAAATCGGAAACGAGTTCGGAGAAGCATCAAAGAGAAGAAAAGATGTCATAAGAAAAAAGAGTAGACCTAAAATTGGGTATAAATATCAGAAACATATTTTGATTAGTTGTAATAAAATATAAAATATTTAGTTCATTATAATAAATAAGAGTTTTTATCAAAAAATTTGTTTTTATTTTGCAAAAAAACCTATATGTGATGGGATGTTACAGAAGTCATTTTTATCATCTCCAATCCTTAAAACATATAATTCAGCAAAAATATCCCATGCAGCTGGAAAAAAATATTTTTTGCAGACCTGTGTTATGTACGAAAAAATCGATTAACCTATCCCATGTTGAAATTTTTCTCCATTGTGTGTTGCTTTGCGTTGAATTTTCGTCAATGTTAAGTTTAACATAAAAATTTAGATTTGTATTGTGGCTATTGTATTGTTAAAAATTATTTCTTTATTTTCTACAAAAAAAATAAATATATTGAAAAATATAAAAACAAAAAAATTATATTTTGGAAGTTAATCTAGTATCAAAAACATTCAATTCAGCATGACATAGTCCGACTGGAACGCTTTCAGTTAACCGACGTTTTGGTTGATCAGCTTTTGAATTAACAACACTCTACTGTATTTTAAAAATGCTATGAAAAAGTTAAATAAAATTAAGCAATATTAATATAAAATGTTTTATTATTAAAATAGTGTATGTATTTTTTAAAATTAATTATATCAAAGTAACTTTTTTTTGTAAATTAGAGCTGCTGTTTTCATTTATGAAGATGATCTGCCACAGTTGATGCATATTTTGAAAGGATTTTCTGATGAAAATATTTCAGAAATGAGAAGGCAATGCTGTTTTTTGTGGGAAAAGTATTTTAGCAGTATTAGTAATATTGTAAAAACAACGTTAAAAATAATAAATGACAGAGTTTTTCCACATGTCTCTCATACATATGAAGAATGGAATGATTTTCCTAGAAAGGTACATTATTTTTATGATTCATGTTAATTTTAATAGTCAAACTTTGCAATCATAACAAATAAAAACAACAGAGAAACTGAAAACATAGATTAAGCAATCTGAAAATACAGTTTTTCATTTCAACAAAAAGTTAAGGTTTTTGTTGAAATGAAAAATTATATTTAAAATAATTCAAAACTTGTCTTTATAATATATTAATTAATTCAAAAAACACTACTACATTTTTACCAAAAAATAATTTAGCCACAAACCATTTTCAAGGTAGTTTAGGCAATCTTTAGCATTGAACATACAGATAGAATATTTTTTTACATTTTAAATAAAATTTTTAAATAAATAACAACAGCAAAAATTATAATTTAAAATTAATAAAATTGAATATTTTAATTTTAATATTTTAGGATTTACTACAGTAAAACCTGAATAGAATGGAATTAATTCTTTGGAATGGAGTGATTTTTTTATGTTAAAAAAATACTTGTTTAAAATGGAAACCTACCAAACTGAAAAAAGTATTTGGTACTAGTGTGATTCCACTTTACACATGTTTTACTGTATATACAAAATAATTTTTTTATAGTAATAAATATGAAGATATTATTTTGGAACACCATTGGTTTAACTTCTAATAGTTTGAGTAGAAAAATATTTCCTATTTGAAAATGTATCTAAAATATTTATTTGGATTTTGATGATGCATTTTTGACAGACAAAGAAAAATGTTTACATTAATGGAATTTGCAAAGTATCCAAAAGATGGTAACAGATATGGAAGAAAATAGTGCAAAAATAATTAGAGATGTTTTTTTATTTAAGATACATGAGCATTATCTTACTTTTTTTTTAAATTAAAACATCTGAACAAATTTACATAACTTAATAATACTTTAATTGAATAAATCTTTAGCATCTGATAAACTGATGTATTAAAATGTAAATCAATGCATAATTTTTTCTATGAAACTTATATTTTTTTTGTATTTCTCATAATGTATCATTTAATTTAAAATTTGTTTATTAACCTATTATTCAATAGAATAGATTATTTATCAGCAACAAAATAAAAATCAAATGATATAACTTCTCCTAAATTTAAATTAATTTTTAAGCAAAGTAATGTATTACTACATAATTTATTAATTTGATTGTCTGTGGAATTCTTAAAAGCTATAGTTCATAAATTTAAACTTTTTGGTTTAATTAATATTGAAATATTAATCTTTCTGACCTTGTAAACAATGATTTTATTTATTCTGATAATTTACTTGTTACATTTAAGATCAAATTTCTTTTTACAGTTTGGTGTTTCTGCTCCTCTGTTTCTACCTGTTATTGCACCAAAGTCTCAAGGTTTTACAGCTGTTATATTAACATATGACAGGTTAGAAAGCCTGTTTCAAGTTATTTTGAAAGTAGTCCAAGCCCCCAGTTTATCTAAAGTTCTTGTTGTTTGGAATAATCAAAAGAAACCACCACCACCTGGTAATAATTACTCTTGAAATTCATTACAAAAATAATTATTTTATTAAATGTTATTTATAATTTTTGTGTAGCATCTATGTGGCCCAAGATAAATAAACCATTAAAAGTAGTTCAAACACGAGAAAATAAATTAAGTAACAGGTAATATATTTAAATTCTTATTGTTTTTAATAGGAAATTTATGTTTTGTTTAAAATACAGTTAAAGAAATTGTTTTGACTCTTCATTCTAAAAGTGAATTGTCTGACATACAGAAAATAAATTTAATACAGCAAAACCTGTTCAAATTTTTTCCATTTTATTCAGGTTCTAAAATGGAAACCTGTCTAAATGGAAAAATCCTTTAGAAAGTGTATTTTTTTTTTCCTATGTTAAATTTTATTATATGTCAAAAACCTGTTCAATGCAGAAATGGAAGAGTTTTCTGAGTACAAAGAATGTAACTTAACCTGAATAAAGTGGAAAGTTAAGATTGCACTTACAGACAGATAACCAAATTACCTCCAAGTATAACAGTCATCACACAACATAACAAACTGTATTCTGAGAATAATTTTGAACCTTGTCAGAGAAATGAAAGTTACATCACAAGAGGACATTATTGCCTTTCTGTGTTTAAATTTCCTTTAAACACAGATAAGCTGCAGTTAATTTGCATTAAATTATAGTATAACAAAATTATACAGGATGATCAAAAAGTCTATGTGCAGTTTTGTTCTTTAGTTTCTCATTGTCTTATTGTTATTTAAAAAATAACTAAAAATGCACAAATGTCAAAACTGTGCAGTAAATAATTGAGTCTAAATTTTAAAATTTTTATATAATAATTTTATCATTTAGAACTAACTTATTTTATTTGCATCTCCTGTTAATAACTCTAAAAATGATGATAACTGAAGAGAAGGTAAGCTCTATATGCTCTTGCTTGCAGAATAAAGTCAATAATGGCTGTTAGAAGAAAGTATGCTTTACATTATGGCAAACACATCATACTTTCTAATAGCTGTTATTGATTTTAATTTGGCAAGCCAAAGTATGTAGTTTGTTTTTTGACTGGTACCATTTAGGGTCACTAATCCATAAATACAATAAAGTTTGTTAATTTAGCATCTGATAATCCAGAATGTCTGTTAAACCTTCATTCTCTGAAAAGTAGTCATTAATCCAAAATTGTTTGATGATAATCCAGCATCTAGTATTTCACAAATCAGAATTTGTTTGGACACGTGGTGCACTGAAAACTCTGAATGGAAATTGAAGCAAAGGTGAAGGGTGTGGTCATGTAAGGTACAGTACATTGCTATATGTCAGAAGGTTTATTGAGGGATCGAGCAATGTGATTGAGAAAAGTCATTTTTCTCAATGATCATATTTATGCCACAATTGTTGAACATTGTGCAAATATTTTTCAAGATTGGACTTAAAAACATTATCTGATATTCATAATTTTTTAACAGGAATTTATTCCTCATGAAGTCTGCATAGCAGTGTCCATAAAATGCTTCCCTCTACAGTAGTGCCAATCATTTGCAAGTTGATCTTCAGTCACTTGTGTTATTCTCAAATCACTCCAGATATCATTTATTTAGCAAAATCAGTAATTGTAATTGATTAGACCAATGGTCCCCAAACTTATTATGCCCATGGACCCCTTCTCATAGAAAAAACTTGACCATGAACCTCAGTGAAATAACTGTACACAACTATATAATAGCAAATACAAATTTATCACTGGAATGGTGATTGGTAACATAAAAATAAAATATAAATATAACAATTTTGATATTTAAAGTAATATTTATTGAAATTACTAGCTAAAGCGTGCCCGTTTTTTAATTAACAATTTTTTTGGATAAACAATCTGAGATTTGACAATAAAATCAAAAAAAAATCACACCATTCATACTTTTCCAGCAATAACTTTAATCACAGAACAAACATTTATGTTAGGACTTAAAAATGACTACCAATTTATTTATTACTATTTATTTTTAACTTTCGTAATAATGAAAATGGGTCACAATCATTTTACTTTTTATTAAACCTCTCGTGGACCCCCCTGACATTCTTCATGCATACCAAAATTAATTTTAATTTGCCATGGACCACATCAGCAGTTTTAAGGACCCCAGAGGTCTGTAGGAGCAACTTCAGGAAACATTGGATTAGACCAATATTTCCCAAAGTGTGGTACGCATACCCCCAGGGGTATGGGAAGAGTTTAGTGGGGGTAAGTGTGGCACCACACTTTGGCTGTGCCTGGTGCAACAGGCAGTTTACTTTTTTTCGATTACAAACATAGAAAAATAATAAAAAACTTCATTACTTGTTAATGGTTTTGCCAGGCACTGTGATTCTATGCATTCCTCCACCCTATGGCCCAGACAATAGTGTCATACAGAAACCTCCAGTATCTACACATTGAACTGTTACAGTGTGCACGTGTGTATTTTTAGCTTTTGTGCGATTTTTCTAATAGGAAAGGTTTGTTATGTGCTTTAGTATTAATAAAAAGCTAAAAATGTTGAATAAAGCAATTTTTCTGTAGATAGTTATTACAACTAACAATTCTTAGCAGAGACTTACTTCGACAATGCTTCTAGAAAGACCTAAATGAGACCTAAAGTCCATATCGCTATATCTAGGAACCAAATTATGATGAACTGTCATCTCACCATAAACAATTTCATCCTTCTCATTGATCCTAATAAATGTTATTTATAATATAACTTTTATTTATATTTATTATGAATAAATATAATTTTTTGTTTATTATTATTTTTTTTATGTAGTAAAAAGGGAAAAAAAAAATATATTTTGATTGTTATTAAAGTATATGCAATTTTTTTTTTTTGACTTGAGGTACTCAGCGTTACCAATCCAATTTCTAGGAAACATAATTTTTCTCAAAACCAAACTTTTTGCACTACTAGTCATCAACAGCAATTGTCAGATTCTGCTTAATGGTGATGCTACCATTTATACAACATAAATTAATCATGCAAAAAGTAGAAAATGAATGTGGGATAAATGGAAAAGGCGTGTAAAGAAAATGTTTGGAACTGAATGTAACTGTGAAAATAGAAATCATCAGACAACTGGATAAAGATGTAAGCTGGCAAAAAATTGTGAACAATTTTAACATTGGGTCAACAGCAATCTAATCTTAAAAAAGAACAAAGAAAAAGCTGTTGTTTGTAATTGGAATAAAACACCTACTGAACATTGAGGCAAGACTGCACCTAAGACAATCAAAAATAGGTGAATTAGGTGTAGCTCTGACAGTTTAATAAAAAATGCTCTAAAGACATATTTTTTTGAGAAATATTTATTTGAAAGTTTACTATTTAAAATTTTACATATATGCAAAGAAATTTAAAGTATTCAGAAACTCAAATTGTTAACTTATTGTTCTATATAATTTTTAAAATATGTTAATTTCTTTGAATGCTTTACATAATTTAAGAATAGAAAATTATATTGTAAAAAATGTTTATATAAAAATATATATTAAATTTTGATTATGGATCAGTTTGTTTTCATATTTGCTTTTAGGTTTACTTTTTAAAATTTATTCTCATAATTATTTTATTTAGATTTTATCCTTATGATGAAATTGAAACAGAAGCTATTCTTGCTATTGATGATGATATCATTATGCTAACTGCAGATGAACTTGAATTTGGTTATGAGGTAAATTTGATTTAAATTTAGAAATTTCATTTAAGAAATGCTTTAAAAAAATAAAATTTGGAAAATAATAGAAATAATAATTTTAATTTATAGGTATGGCGGGAGTTTCCAGACAGGATTGTAGGATTTCCTTCGAGAGTTCACCTGTGGGATAATAATACGCGGAAATGGAAGTATGAATCAGAATGGACAAATGAAATATCTATGGTATTGACTGGTGCAGCATTTTACCATAAGGTATTAAATTTTTACTTCTATATCCTTACTGTTATCAGTCTCTGTTTGTATCTTTGTCTACTTGGACCTTGTTTATTAATAGGAGTTATTACACTGGTGTAGTTTCCAATTACAAGTAGAGGAGATTTTAGTTAAAAAACAAAACAAAATATGTTTATTTTTACCTGTACATTGTTTGTTTGTTTTGAACCTGAAGGCCCCTTTTCAGCAGTTTACAATAATATTCTATAACAAATTTTTTAAAAACAAAAATATAGTATCCGACATTGATGGTTAAAATATACAAAATTACTCACAGGTTATTTATTGTCTATTATCAATACACTAATACAGACAAAATATCTATAAAAGACAATATATCTATAAAAGAGTTCTTAACATAATGCCTGTATAAAAAGATAAAATCTGTTTAATATTTAAATTGTTTCTTAAAAATTGTTTAAAAAATGCCTTTACTCATATCTATGTAGCTTGGTTATTTTATCCCAGTTAGACTTACATCCTGTTTCTAAAATATTTTCCCTTTTCACTTCCTTTTTAAATACTTTTCTTCAGTGGCATGAGGTGACACTTGATGACAGAGAAGCTGTGCCGGCCCTGGATAGAATCGTTGGAAACATTATACGATATTTTGGTGTGTAACATCCACTAGCTAAACTGCATGAGGTTGGTGCTCTGTAAAGCACATGCACGAATGCCTTTATACATGATTCAAATATTTTGGCCGTGGAAGCTATCCCATATTTGACAATATGGCACTTCCATTGGGAATATGCTTATACAAATTTATATTTGAATATACAATAGCAATCTTATCATTTTTTTCACATATAGTATACAAATTTGTAATAAGATATATAATGCAGTTATAATAAAATATTAATTTTAATTAATTCAAAGTATGTTAAAATATGAAAATAATTGCACAATATGTATTTATATTTTAGAAAATAAAAGGGAAGTGGTGCTTCCACAGCTTCCATGGTCGACACACCACTGCCTTTCTACACATTACTCCCTCTATAAATGATGCTATTCCATGATTGGTGAATTTCTCTTCCTAAATTATTAATTCTATTACCTTGTTTTTTTATATAAATATGTTTGAATAATTGTCTTTTAAATCCTTTTCTTTCTTTTTACTGTATTTAAATGAATCTCGCATCCTTCTTTATTACAATGCTCAGCAACTGCTAAATTTGAATAATTTCCTTTAATTGCCTTAATATGTTCCTTCTCAAGATCAGCTCACACATGTTCAAACTACTGTATTACTCATCTGCAATGAGTAGTAGTATCACATTCTATGTCATAACTCGCTCATTATGGCCTATAAATGAATGAATTGTTTGGGTGACAGTATTATCATTTCAAATACTATCTTTGTACTGAAATTCATGAAAATCATTGGGGGAGACCAGTGTAGTGTGACCTTATAAGTGTGACATGATATCTAGCCCGAGCTTGAACACTCGAGTTTGGTCATGATATTAAAGATCGGTTGAACTCATAATGGCTTCGACCAGACTGACAGTGGAGTGACAGGATGGTAAGAGACAGGACATATCTGTATACAGGACACTCCCAAAAAAATTCTGGAATTTTTCAATCCATCCGGATTCGATTCCAGGCTCCAGAGCTGTATGCTGCCACCTTAACCACGCGACCATCTGCCGTTCCTCTATTTAAGTGTTAGATGCAAAGAAACTCCAAGCTGATTGCGTGGAGTTATCTTCATGTGAGCGTCATTCTTCGTTGGTGAGGCATGAACCCACAACCCAACTACCAATGTTTGGAGGTTTTATCTACTCAGCCACTAGTGGGTCTTGGAGGCAGTCAAGTGGCAGACAATGGATTGTCATGTATTCAAAATACAGCGATCACACAAAATTTTCAAGAGTTCCTTTCTTTAGACTTCCAAGAGTTCAATCCTTTAGACTTACCACCATTTATAAATTTCAGCAAATGATTATTTAAAACAAATATTAGTGATGTAACGAATATTCGGTTACTATTCGGTATTCGGCCTATTTTTCGCTATTCGGCCGAATACCGAATATTTAATCACTATTCGGCCGAATACCGAATACCTAAAAACAGGAGTAAGAAATAACAAAAACACAGTAAATTAATCATTTTGGTATTTAGATTTAATGTTATCGGGTTAGTGTTGTTTGTTTATACAGTAGAACGTCGATTATCCAGACAAATGGGGGAAGAAGGTAGTCCGGATACGGAAAAATTCGGATAATCGAAACAAATACTTTAATTTGTCTTTTAATGATAATACAACACACTCTCTTTTCGATGACATATCCAGCGGCGCCGCTAGCTGTTTGAACGCCCGTGTGCAATACCGATTATGCCGCCCCCTGTTTAACTACGATTACCTATGCTGAGCTTGCCAGAAAGGCTCTTTGCCGCCCCCTGGACGTGCCGCCCGCGTGCGGTGCACGCCTTGCACGCCCGCTTACTGCGGCCCTGGACATATCGGTAATATTAAAAATAAATACTGTATTTAAATCGTGATCAAATTTTCAAGAAACAAATGTTTGTATTGAATTTGGACTACTACTAACCAACGCTAACAGACTACCTATTGTTTAAAAGGCCCTCTGGTGGCGCAAGACGACGGATTTTATAAAATAAAAAGCAGTTGAAACTGCATTTTTATGAATAAAAATTTGACAAACTATTTATCGTTTTATGACGAGTAAAATTTTTTCGTCGCGTTCGCGGCTTTTAAGTAATGCATAAATCTTCGAGGCGCGAGGCATGGGCGGTGGCCCATGTTGTTCATGCCTTACGCCGCCCTTGGTCATAGAAATGATATAATTTGAATATAAATTATTTATAAATACGTATGTCAAGTTATATTTTTATTACGACGTAAAATAAATGTAAGAGTTTACGACCTCTGTGCTGGGTAAGACGTTGTTGAAACAAAAAAAGTTATGCATTCTATCACGTACATAAACAGTATCGTAATTCGCCAAGTGCAAATCAGCAAATTCGTAAAATTTTTGTTTATTTTCAACAATCCGGATAGTCGAGGTTCCATTGTATTTAACTTATAACATACACAAAATAAAAAAGAACATAATATTAGTCACTTGTATTCACAATTTATAATTACAAAGATCAGCACACGTACACATCTATTCGTTCGAGAATCGTCGCACATCTTAGGGTCTGACCCTGCCTATCCTTCTTTTTAAGCGCTCGTCTTTGCTCTTTCCTTTCTCTTTCCTCTATCGCTTAGTCCACGTATGCCTATGCATACATCATAATACGCCCTCACGATACTTTCGATTCGTCACTTTTCCGTCGTAGATTTCCCATTTTACAATTACGTGACTCATAGCCTGGTGATAATGGAGAAAAGAGACAGATAGGACGTCGGTATAAGTCACAGTTATGATTTCACAGATTCGAAACAGCTTGGTAGCCCGAACGACCCCAGGCTTTCGCCCATGCACGCTAAGTGACTTTCATTACAAGCATTTAGTTTTCCGAAGTCTATGACAACAATTGTTTGGCATTCACGACCGCGAATTTCGGGCCAGTAAGCTGCCTCGACTTGTTCGATTATGTTATCAACTCAATTTCATATTTATTTTCACATTTTCACTTTGCGGTTCTTCTCTGTTCTTCTTCCGTTATTTACACGTGTAGGTAATTTCATTGTTATCCACATCTGATATCATCACTTATCATTTATCACATATAGCCATGACGCTCTTGTCTGAACTGTCAAGAATTAACGCGATTGGCGAAGCGTAGTGACAGTGGGCCAATAGAGAGCAGGGTCCTTGCCATAATGTGGTTTGCTCGCCAATTTTCGTACGTGCGTTAATCGAGCCGAATATTCGGCTATTCGGCCACGCTCCTGGACGAATATACTATTCGTTGCAACACTAATAAATATAGCTATTTTTTTAGATATTCATTCCTCTTTATGTTGCAATCCCATTGATATTGGAGGGACACCAAGATGCCAGCAGGGACTACTTACTGCGATAGACGACTCTACGACAATAAGTGGTTTTTTTCACATTGCGTTATTTTTGTTCACGTTGTGAATGAACTTTTGAGGCTTAGAAGAAATGGAGACATGGATTTAGGGCAAGATACAGATCTCGTAAAAAGAAATTAAACTCACTATTTTTGAAAAAGTAAATGATAAAAGAATGTTATGACACTGCTCAAAGAAGGAAAAAATTCATTAGACATAAATTAAGGCATAATAATTTAACTGGTATATTATTGAAAGGAAAATATTGAAGGGAGATGATGATGCAGAACGAACGTCTTGGGAATTTAATAACTGGTTTGAAATTAAAAATTATGAGCTATGAAAACACGAGAAGATAAAATCTTTAGGACATAAAATTTATTTAGTTGCAAAATATTTTACAACGTTTAGGAAAATCGTTTCTACTTGGAAATAAAAATTCTTCGTTGTTTCTTCTAACAAATAAATTCATTTTGGTTATTTAAAAACCCAACATTTTTATTGGGTTTTTAAATCTTCAAACCTATTTCAGTTTATAATTCGTCTAAAGTTTATAATTTGGAGTTTTTAACGTTGAAATTGTAATAATTAGAAGAATATTGGAGAATGTTAATAAAAAATGAAATTTCAATGTTGTTTATTATAAATTAAAATCGAGTGCATTTGTTTTACTTTAATTTGAAACAATTTATATCATTTAATTATTAAATTTTGTTTTTCTTTTCTTTTGATCAGTTTTACAGTTTGTGTTGTATGTATGTATATATATATATATATATAACGATAACGTTAATATAGTTAATAACGTTTTATAAATGACAGTATTACAGTTATTTGTATACCACGGCCATGCCGGGAGACATAAAAAGCTGGGTAGACGAACACATGAACTGCGAAGACATTGCGATGAATTTCTTGGTGGGAAACATGACAGGAAAGGCACCCATCAAAGTGACTCCTCGAAAAAAGTTCAAATGTCCTGAGTGCACCAACGTCGAAATGTTATCAGCAGATATCGTTCATATGGCCGAAAGGACGGTGTGCATTAACAAATTTGCACAGATTTACGGAGTGATGCCTTTGAAATCGGTCGAGTTCCGAGCCGATCCCGTTCTGTATAAAGACAATTTTCCAGAAAAGTTGAAGAGATTTAACAATGTCGGAAGTTTATAATTTATTCCAGCAACGTCCGTCGTTAAGTGTAGTCAATGCATTCCAGTCAACTGTTTTAGGACGGAATTACACAAGAAAGCGCATTTTTCTCATTGAAAGGAATCTCCGATTAATAATTGTACTTAATTATTTTAAGTACTTCTGTAGCTTCCTACTTTAATCTGTTC
Organism: Centruroides sculpturatus; assembly: GCF_000671375.1. Taxonomy (NCBI): domain Eukaryota; kingdom Metazoa; phylum Arthropoda; class Arachnida; order Scorpiones; family Buthidae; genus Centruroides; species Centruroides sculpturatus. Next base: position 228,625 of record NW_019385542.1, on the reverse strand, counting down.
ACGTGGAATTGTAATGTATGGCAAATGTGTTGTTTAACATTTTCTTTTAAAGTGTTTTATTCCATTTATTTTAGTTGAAGTTTAAATTGAAACTATTTTAAACTTATGCAAAACATTGTATATTTGTAATTTAAACATTAAAATTCTTGTTTGAATTGTAAATTGGAGCAGCTAATTCCGCGTTGTTGTAGAACTTTGGAGACTATCAACATAAAAAAAACATTGTAAACCTTTAAATTTTAATAAATCTTAGACTCCGATAATTCGTTTGATTTTTTTAAAATTGTTTTTATTAATGAGTAAAAATGGAGTATTGCGTTACAAAGATGTACCATACTTTGTACTTATTTTTAAAAAAGTTAAATTTATTATAAATGAAGAAATACTGATTTTAGATTAACAACGAGCGAAGAAAAATAAATAGCTTTGCTTTTTTTAGAGAAACCTCGCCCAATTATTCCATTCAGAGTTTAATTATTCTTACATATAGAATGACAGTTCCCAACTTAGTTGCTAGCGACAAATTAATAGGAATCGTTCGGGTATCGGTGGCCAAATTTCTTTTATAGTTTCAGATGTAATAAAAATATAATTATTTGGAGTTGTTACGATGGGTTTTCGACAGTTTCTGCTAGGTGCAGCACCTCACTGGTGTACACGCCTCGTTGAATAGCATTTATCATGTGAAAAGTGAGGTTTGTAATGGCAAGGTACTAAAAGTGTGAAGGTTTTGTGTTCTAAATATAATTTACTTTGGCTAAAGGTCTGGAAGTATGTTGCCGTTATTGTGAATACTTATGTTACTATTTAGCTTTAATTTCACACTTTTACCCATCAGTCAGTTTGTTTATATTTTATTTATTCAATCACATTAGGAAAAGTCTTGCGACAATAGATTGCTCCCCTAGTTAACATTTAGACTCCAAATAAAATACAAAACGATGATAGACGAAATAATTAAAATACAATTTTAAAAGAATATAGTATAAAATACAAAAAAAAGATGAAGAATTTTATAATAACTCTGATATAATAATCAAAATATTTTATGCCATTAGCAAATGAAGGAAAACCCAATCTGGACCTAGTAACGTTATATCGCGTTCGCACACAATCCACTAATCTCCATTGCAACTGTTTCAACTGGAACGTCAAGTTGTTCGCACAGGCAGTCCGCTTGAGAAGGACCCGACTATTGCACACGATAATAAAACCTTCATAACTACTTGATAAGTCACGAACACCAACCAAAAAGAAATGAAAGTTTTAGTTAGAAATAAATACTTTTTCTTGCCATATATCTAATAGCCAGATCTCATCGTCTCTCCAAATATCCTTTTTATCTCTGCTCATAGCCCGACACGTGTTCCACAGCCATCTTGTTTTTTTCTCGCGCGCATGGGATTGTGGGATCTCTTGAGTCCATCACGAGTTCAACCTCGTTTTAGTCGGGAGAGGTTGCCAACCTTGATCGCAATCTAGATTGAAATGATCAGTGCGAACGGGTATTGGGGTGGCTAGTAAAATGTAAATTACAGAATTTATTTAAGGCTAGGTATATTTTATTTAGTTCTTTTGTGATTTTCTCTAACAAAGAAAGAGTAACCGTCGACTTGATCGGTATACAATAATCAATAAGCGATTGAAAATTAGCAAAGAAAATGGAAGGTAAAGCAGTTTCAGAAGATATCGAACGACAAAATCTCCAAAGGATTCCACATCGAACGGAAAGGGATTTTGATTTAACTATTCTTTCAATATGAGTTTTGAAACAAAATTTACTATAAAAAAATAACGCCTAGATCGCTTACATAATTTATGTATTCGGTACGGAAAGGATAAATTCCTGGTTAACGAAAAGCAGTTTGTTAGTTTACGTATAGAACTAGGTTAAAGATAAAAGCGACACTCGGGACTAATTAGAGAGGTTGAGGCGCACGTTTTAAACGTGTAAACGTGTACGTGTGACGTTCGGCGCCGCTTTCCCGTAAGGCTAAAAGTTTGACGATGGTGTTTGGAATGTCGAGCGTGATTCCACCGACTATCCAAACACCATTGTCAAACTTTTAGGCTTACGGGAAAGCGGCGCCGAACGTCACACGTACACGTTTACACGTTTAAAACGTGCGCCTCAACCTCTCTATTGTTATGACTCGAACTAGGTATTATTACTGTCGCGCCGGCTCCGGGGGAAACTAGCGCCATGGTGTGGAGAGTGGCGAAATAAAAAAGAATGATTCAAAAAAAAGAACGATTCGGAAGAAAAAGAACGTTGGAGATGTTTTTCTTTTAACGAGTTATATAACGTTTTTGTTGTTAGTGTATCTAAAGAGTGTCAGTTTCGGTAAACTGTATTCTGAATTTATATCCCGAGCCCCACAGCTCGTAACATTACATTGTAACTTCGCTCTTTGACACGGCATTGTTTTCGGGGTTCTGTATAAAGAATGGGACGAACATAAAAGATAAACCCATAAAGAATCAATAAAATAGATTCATATCAGAAAACAACAAATAATATTAAGGAAAGAAAAATCTGCAAATATTCATAAAGTCAATTTCGTGACATTCAAACGATACGTTATTGTTTTTTCTCTCAATATTTTGCATGTCTGATTTTGCCAACTGCCCAACTAAACAATTTGCCCCATCAAATTGCTTCACAGTGCTGCAGCAAGCTGTGGAGCAAGTTGTTTCAGAGTTCCAGATATTTGAGATTTTAAGGTTATAGTTATATAACCTTATATATATAATATATAGTATTATATACATAATAGTAGGATATTGGAATATATGTACTGTACACAGTATATATTTGAAAGAGTTCCAGATATTCAAGTTTTTTAAGTGTATATATATATATATACTGTGTACAGTACATATATTCCAATATCCTACTATTATGTATACATAACAAGGAAAAGTAATGAAATCTTGTTAAAATTTACACGATTCCGTTTTTCCAACAAGACCTCCTTTATCTCCTACCCCCTCGATCTTTAATCACCAAAATTTAATAACATCAATCCCTAATATACAAATCTCTCTGCAAAATTTCAAAAATTTTCGAAAGTACAGGAGTTATTAAACTTTTAACAGGATGAATAAAATCGTGCACCCTCACACTAACATCCATACATACAGAAATTACTCCCTAATTCTTGTGCATTTCTCGACGTTTCAAGGTGTCTCAAGTCCAAAAATGTAAAAATCTTCGAGGGTTAGTTTTTGATCGATCGCCATATTTTCCCTTCGTTGTATATAACAGCCGGAAAAGTAAAAATCGTTATTGTGTGACCTTTTTACTGTCGATTGTAAATTTAAATTAAATGCGCGTTTTTGTTTTTTTTATTTTACTTGATCAAAATTTAATAATTAACTTGTGTATAATGCCATCGGCACAAGTGTAGAACTGTCAAACAAAATCATTATAAGAACACGAGAGTGCAATTTAAGTGCTTTGTTTTAATTAGCAGTTTATAGAAATTACAAAAAATTGTTTTTAAATTAGTTCTGTTTAAAACTTTTATTTGATTACTTTTATTTGAATCGATTGGAAATTATTCTTTCAATAAAACTTATTGTTACGAGTGTTTTGGTGATGATAAATAATAAATATGCCGTATTAATATTTGCAATATAAGCTTTAATTAAAATTATTTGATATGAATAAAAAAACAAATTAAAAACTTAAAAAATTATAATGACAAAAACTTTATTTTTGTTTAACAAAATTATTGGATATTAATTAAAGTCCTTATTTCTTTTACTGCAACCGCGAAATATATCCGTAAATTAACACAAATGACTAAAATCACTTTTACTACGCAAATTTTCAATTTATTTGCTCAATTCTTTTTTCAGTCATTTGTGTTAATTGACGTATATTAAAGGTTAAATTATTATTAAATAAATCAGCAACGAAATCTGTTATCGGTATAAATTCTGAAGACAATAGAAACGAAACAATTTTCTATTAAATAAATTGTAAATAATGGTTCGAATTTATACATTCCGAGTATTTTGAAGTAGAGACACAAACTCATTCACATAATGAAAGTGAAAAACAATATAAATAAAAGTTATCTATTGATTTCAAAATATTATTTTATTTATAATTTCTCTGTAATTTATTTTTATAGAAAAATATGTTACATTATTTTTATGACAAATATTTTATTTGATGATTGTTATTTCAAAGTGAATTTCAATTAAAGAAGTAATACCTGGGTGTATTTTGAATTGGAAACGTTAATACTTAACCTACATTTAAAACAGCAGGATATGAAATTCGAGTAAGTATAATGAAAAAGTAATTTTGAATTTTTTCCAAAATATTCATTATTTTTATATAATTACTTAAATTTAAAAATTCCAAAATATTGATATTTATTGTATAACAAACATGGAGGTGTACGGGAATACTTGGTTAAGGGGCAGAGCTAGTTGCTTTTCCCGAATTTTATACAAGTATCAATTTTATTTGCCATCAATGATAATTTATTAACTTTTTTGCTTTCTCTGTCTGAATTTTCTTTTTTTATTATTTTTGCTTTGCCTGAGTTTTTCCCATTATTTTGTCCGAAATTGGTAGGGCAGTTGCAATAAATTAGGAAATACGTGCGTTAATTCGAACAGTTTGAATTAGGCCTATATATACAAGGTGTGTTCAAAAAGTATCGGACCTTTGGTCGGCAAAAATAAATTTATTGACTTTGAGGTACAAAACCCTAATCCCCTTCAAAGTAGTCTCCTTGGTAATGTATACACTTCTCCCAGCGTTCCTGCCATTGCTGGAAACACTGCTGGAACGCATCTTTTGGAATGGTTATAAGCCGGTCCGTCGCATTTAGCATGATGTCTTCTCTCGACTAAATTTGGGTTCCTTTTTGCGGCATTTTCAGCTTGAGAAATAGCCAAAGGTCACACGGAGCCATGTGGAGAGAGTACGGAGCGTGACGAACCACAGGAGTATTGTGTTTGGCGACGAAAGCTCGAATCAGATGCGCAGAATGGGCGGATGCGTTATCACAATGGAGCTGCCAAGTTTTGATCGACCACAGATCCGATCGTTTGCGTCGCACAGCATCGGAAAGACGACGAAGGACCTTCTGGTAGTACTCTTTTGCGATGGTTTGGCCTTGTGGTGCGTACTCACAATATACCACCCCACGAGAGTCGAAAAAACTGTCAACATGACCTTGATATTGCTGCGGGCCTGCCGCGCTTTTTTTGGCCTCCAGGATCGTCCCCGAAAGCCTGCTGAATCTTGCGAATGGTTTACACTCGGGTATCGCCAAGGTTTTTGGCAAAATTTGATGTAATATCGCTGCTCACGTTGTTCAGTCATTTTCCAGCTTAGTGAAATCCGACGAGAGCGCACTACATGACCTCACTCATAGGCCGATTGCCAGCGACTGACGCTTCCTGCAGGCGGGAAAAAATTCAGGGCTGTGCATGACTGTCCCCTCCACAACTCCACCGAAGCAGGCCTCTCTCGCATCATTGGTTTACGCGGGAAAAAAAAGGTCCGATACTTTTTGAACAGACCTTGTATTGTTAAATGAATAGAATTCGAAAATTCTAAAGATTTTTTGTCATGTTCCATAAAATGCAGAAATCCGAATAATGTTTAAAATTACTATCACTACAATTAATATATTTTAAGATTATGATAATATAATTAGTGATTACATGAATATTGTCAAAAATTTGATAAGCTGTAGAATGTATTAAAGTTTAACAAAATTTATCTTTCACAAGAGGAATATTTATTGACAATTACAAAATGTTCATCTAAAATGGAAAAGGATTTTTTCGGGACGTTTAATTCGGAAAATTGAAATTAAATTCGTCGAAGAGTATCGAATAACAATATTACGGCGACATCCGAAACCTAAAAGAATATTCGCACCCCTCCCATTAAAATTATAGACGCCTCTTCCTATAAGAATGGTCGAGTGTCAATGAACATTCGGAAGAGAAAAATATTATTTTACAATTGTTTTATACACGGCTTTTATTAAGCCAGAAACATTGGTCCGAGACAGGCGATTAGATGAAAATGTATGCAAACAATGGAAAAAACAGAATTATTTTCGCTTTTCCGTAAATGCAAAAATTGCAAAAAATATTTCTTCGGGGATTTTTTCCATCCGACTTTCCAACGCATTTTTACTCTCCTCACCATCCTCTCTTGTCAACTCTCGTCAGTTGGCCGGGTGAAGCGACAATCCAAAATTTTCTCAACTTCGATCCGACAGGAGGGCCGACGTCGTTTCTGTCTCACCCATCGATTCGAATAATCAGATGACGTTCATTTACTTGTGCACGTTTGAATCCCTACGCTTTTCCGGTTCTCAATTGCGTCGGAATAGAGGCAGAAGAATTCCGGGCTGGTCTCATCGTTCGTCTGTAGGCCCAAGAAAAACAAAATCGAAAATCAAAGAAATCGATGAAAGGTTTGAAATCTGGAACGAGTCATCTTCGTATGAAACGCGTTTTCCCTCTCTGGAATCGGAAGCGTCCCAGAGGTCACTGAGTCAAGAGGGTCAGAAGGGCGTTTAATTGTCAGATGTCCACTTTGCCGTTGGCATCGTCGGACTCCATCAGCATCCCGTTGATGAGCGAGGAGGTGAGAAGCGTCGACTCCGTCTTGTAGACGGACAAGTAACCGAAAACACGCTCTACTCTAAGTTTCTGCACAAAGTTAAGCAACCGGAAGATGTTGCGAGAGGTGACGTCGGCGCACTCGACCAGTAACACGTACATGAAGACGTCTGGGTCGGGCGGATCGATCCGTCGATAAAAGGACAACCTGGAGACGGAGAAGTCGGGGGAGAGATTGGAGTACATGAGACGGGCGCCGGTCCATTCTTTCCAGGACTCTTCTAGGACGCTGTCTAAGGCGTTTTCCAGACACACGAAGCCGACGAAGATGCAGGCCCTATCGTCCTCCGCGCGAGAGGCCGAGGCGAAGTTAGGGGGTTGAAAACGGTGGATCTCGGTGTAGAGGCCTAAAAAAAGACGACTAGGAATGAGTTTAACAGGAAGAGATGGAAGTAGTCATTTATTTTGGAGCTCACCTTGGCGCAGGTCGAAGTCGTCTCCCAGTTCCGAAGGTTCCAATAGAGCCACTTTGTTGGTGTTTAGATGAAGACGGTGGATGACGGGATAGATAACTAGATGAAAAGAAAACTGACTTTAAGAAATAGATCAGGCTTGATCGAAATAGATTGGTTTTACTCCTGCCGTCTGGAGTCAGACTGCAGGAGTAAAACCAATCTACTGAAGAGTTTAGAGAATATCGACGAAGGGCACGGAATGGCCAAGTAGCAGAAAATGTACATACAGTGAAACCTCGATATAGGGCCCTGCTAAATAGAGCCATTCTGTGGACGAAACGGTCAGCTTCAAAATGGCGCTATTTAGCAGGGTCAATCTAGACCAGGGGCTCTCAACCTTTTTTTTACCCATAGACCCTTTTTCCTCTTAATTTTTTTGTGGGCCCCCCATACATTGCACAGAAAAAAACCTTATATTTTTTTTGTTACATTGTTTCAAATTGGAAAAATATTTTCATACTGAAGCTCTGAATTTCAGAAAAAGTAACTACTATATTAATGAACTAGCACTTTTAATACCTCTTACCTTGTCAAGATGGAATTTTACACAGAACTGAAGGTTAGGGTTAAAATAAATTGATTACCTTTATACTGGAAGGAGGCTATAAAGTTTATTAGCCTCCCTCCCTAATCTTCAAGATCTGCAACAAACTGACGCAAAACGTTCAGAAATGTCACTGTCAAGTGGCATGACGCTGATGGTATAAGATTATCCTAACAGACCCCGGTTTTATAATCTCTCTTTGACCTTTGTCAATGAGATATATATGTCGTTTACGTATTCAATATTTTAAATAATTTATATTTTAACCCTTATGCAAGAAATTAGTAATAAATAAATTGACAATATACTGTATACATTTAATTTTCAATAAAACAATTGTTCTGAAGTAGAATTACCCTATAGACCACTAAAATATCACCGTGAACCTCAATTCGGTATTTTTTTTTCTGTGGACCCCCAGTAATGTTACATGGACCCAGTTGATAACCCCTGATCTAGACGCTAGAAGACCCGAAATCGAATCTGGGCGAGCAAGTCTCCAGGAATTTTTCATAGAACGTCTGTTAGAGATATGTCTGTTCTTCATCAAGCCATCATGTGTTTGGCCAGGCCCACAATGAGATAGCCGGATGGTGAGAGGCGAGGTCAGACATATCCGAGACGCAAATATTTTCTTTTTACAACGATGTATCCGATCATCCGCACAGACTCAATGTTTACGTTACCCGAGTAGGCCGAATTTGCCATACGTCACCTCAGCAAGAGACGAGTGCGTTGCATGTTCGTTTCGTTTATATCTAGAATTAAGGCTTGGAAAACAACAACCGATAGCTTTACTCGAAGGAAACAAACGACACCTTGTCTCTCAGACATATTCGGACGACCGTCTCCGAATTATTCCTAGGATTTTCGACCCGTCCACAGTCGATCTCGGATCTCTCCGAGCTGCGGACTGCTACCTTAATCGTTCGGTCACCCTACCATCGACCAATAGTACTATCACGTCGTCTATTATTACGTCGTATTATACAATAATTTAAATCTTACATTAATCGTCTTAACATGTACGGTTGATAAAAACTACAAGTTTGTATACAGTACGTACAGTACATCCAAAACTTCTTTAAAAACAATATTTCTGATATTTTTATAATCATTATATGTAATTTTATTTTTACGAAAAATATCGGCTGAAGTAAACACAATGTTAAAGTTATGTTGATTAGTTGAATTAATGGATTGTCCAAAATTCTTTAATTCTTTCAGGCCGGCAACTTAATGTAGAAGAAATATTTGAAAGATTACTTGTTAAAAGCAAACAAAGTGAAAAAAGATATTTAACAAAGCACTAAACAATAAGAGTCGTTATGTTGTCACCACAATTTAGATATTGTAGACCATGTGCAGTGGTAGACATTTGCCACCTCCAATGTTTTATTCAATAATTACTCAGACTTTAATGAGCATAAAATAATTTTAATGTATAAAGTTAAACATATAATAAATTCGACATTTTTAACATGGTGCTTACAAATAATAGCGTCAAAATGAAGCAATATACAGTCACGTGATAAAACGTGTACGGTTTTATAAATATAAACGTTACGGATGGTTGTAAGCTTTTGATCGTGCAGGCGATCTGCAGCAGATGGCGTTAAAAATTTAATGGTTTTTTTTTTATGGGAAATCATTTTTCAAAAATTCTTGGAAAAGGAAGCAAATAGAACCAAACAAATTTTTTTTTTTAGTTAGAATCCTATTTAATTGTTTTATAAACGTACGGTTCAGAATTTTGAAAACCAAATTCGTTAATTTTCTATGTATTTTTAAAATCGTAGAAACTTCCCAATTTGATTTTCAAAATTCTATAATTAACTATAATTTAAGATTCAAATAATCTTACAATGTTACTGATTCTAATAATAGATCAGGTGTTAGTACTATTGGTCAAATGACTGATCGGAAATGGATAAAATCGTTAACAATTCGATCGAGTCAAAAAATATTTAAATTTTTATAGTTTTTTGTACATCTGGAGGTCATAAGGTTTGATTTCAAACCTCATTTGCTGAATTTGATCAAAAGGAAGTGTGTGAACTAACTGGGTTTTTTTGCTGAATAATGTAAACCCCCGCTAACTCGGACTCCACCAACTCAGACTTGCATAACAAGGATAAAAAGTACAGTAATTTATTGTTTCTCGACAACAAAAAAGTTAGGTTAAGTAGTTTTATTCACCTTTTGTGTATTGTTTATATTTTACAGAGATTAGGATCTTCAAAGATTTAACAATTTGTTTAAAGTATACTGTACTTGACTGCATATTCAGACGGGATCAACGAAAATCGATAGAAAAGTATCCAAAGAGAGTAAATACGTGTTAAAGATAAGTCGAAGAATATAAAAAAAACTGTTAAATACTTATTATTTATTGCCAGCAAAAAGAAATCAAAGCATGATATTATTTGGAATGCCTTTTTTACTTTATTTGCAATTAGGTCTAAGCAAACATGTCGCTAGCTTTCTGCAACAGGAATCGGTGTACTAGAAAAAAGCTAAAATACTATTCGATTATTGCTCTAAACTGAAGAATATATAGCTTAGCTACTTCCAATAAATTCCATCAATAAATTTGTCTGTAACCTTATTAACGGAAGTGAGACGTGATCCTATTGTAATGAAGAGCAGAAAAAGAGAAGAGAAAAAAAGATATAAAATATAAAAAAATTTATATACAATATATTTTTAATAAATTTATAAATAATATGACTACTTGTCATGCCTCTAGCTTTGCAAGTACATTTACAATCGATATTTTTAACTTACATATTCATATATTGAAATTTATTTTATGAGGTCGGTCATTAATATTGGATGACTGTAAGCAATGATGATTAAATCGCCAAACTTTTTTTGATTTTCTTTTTGGAACCGTGTCCTGTTTTATATTTGTGGCGTAGTAAACACTAGTATTGTGTTTTATTCCAAAGACACATGGCAAATTTTCCATCAAATTCCTTTATTAGTTGATACGGTACATTGTTTTGTACTCGTTTCGGGCTTTGCCCCTCTTCATTCAACTAAAATACAATATATATATTTAACTTATTACAGTAGATAAAACAATGAGTACATAAACGATATATAGACGTACCTTTTGTTACACTTTGTATAATTTAAAAACATGTAAAATCTGCTTTAATCTTTGTAAAACTAGTATATATTATAAATTAAAAGGTTAAAATATTCTAAAATCTTCTCTTATAGGCATATTCCGATACAACACAACTGTAAAAAATTTTTAGCTGTTTCCTCCCCCTTTCTACCTTCCACCCCCTTTTTATTTTTTCCTATGCGCTGGTATCTTAAGTGTTGCCATGTATGACGTTCGATAGAAAAAAAAATCATTATAAAAATATTATTTATAATATATTAATCCAGTTTTCGTTTATTTTAAGACTTAAGTTTTTATTTATACTGTCTTTACTTTTCACGATTTCTATGGTTTCTTTAAACTTCCTGTTGTACGTTAATTTTTCTTTATGCAGTATTTCTACGTTATCTTTATCTATATTACAGTTGTTTATAGTACAATATTCGTAAAATGCAGAATTTATTCTATTGTATTTAAGGTCTGCTATGTGTTCTTTCAGTCTAGTTTTTACTTTTCTTTTTGTTTCTCCTATGTAATGTTTTTTGTTTGCGCAGGTAATAAAGGAATTTGATGGAAAATTTGCCATGTGTCTTTGGAATAAAACACAAAATTAGTGTTTACTACGCCACAAAAACTTTTTATTATTATTGTCTGTGATTCCAATACCGTATATATTTGTAGATAAAAATATAGCTTCGACTTCAGTGAGTTCTTTTTGACTCTTTCAGTTCCAAACTTCCAAACTGTTCATCACACATGTTTAATGTTGGTTAATATTATTGCAATACACATACAGTAGAACCTCGATTATCCGGACTAATTGGGGATGAAGGTAGTCCGGATGATATGACATGTCACGGGGTACGCTAATGAAAAAAGGTTGGGAACCACTGTTGTAGACCATGTGCAGTGGTAGACATTTGCCACCTCCAATGTTTTATTCAATAATTACTCAGACTTTAATGAGCATAAAATAATTTTAATGTATAAAGTTAAACATATAATAAATTCGACATTTTTAACATGGTGCTTACAAATAATAGCGTCAAAATGAAGCAATATACAGTCACGTGATAAAACGTGTACGGTTTTATAAATATAAACGTTACGGATGGTTGTAAGCTTTTGATCGTGCAGGCGATCTGCAGCAGATGGCGTTAAAAATTTAATGGTTTTTTTTTATGGGAAAATCATTTTTCAAAAATTCTTGGAAAAGGAAGCAAATAGAACCAAACAAATTTTTTTTTTTAGTTAGAATCCTATTTAATTGTTTTATAAACGTACGGTTCAGAATTTTGAAAACCAAATTCGTTAATTTTCTATGTATTTTTAAAATCGTAGAAACTTCCCAATTTGATTTTCAAAATTCTATAATTAACTATAATTTAAGATTCAAATAATCTTACAATGTTACTGATTCTAATAATAGATCAGGTGTTAGTACTATTGGTCAAATGACTGATCGGAAATGGATAAAATCGTTAACAATTCGATCGAGTCAAAAAATATTTAAATTTTTATAGTTTTTTGTACATCTGGAGGTCATAAGGTTTGATTTCAAACCTCATTTGCTGAATTTGATCAAAAGGAAGTGTGTGAACTAACTGGTTTTTTTNAAGTTTGATCTACCGAAATTGTCGGCCAGAACAATTATAAAAAGGTATAGAAAAAATTCTCGAAGCTGTGAAAAACGCTCAATCTTTAAATTCAAGCATCATTCGTAAACGTCACGGTATTATCGCTGAAATGGAAACAATGTTAAAATTATGGTGTGATAATCAAGTAAATATGAAAAATTTATAATAGTATAATTTGTTATACATATGTATTATCTAAGATTTTATTAAACATTTTTTTTTCTAAATTATTGGTTTTCTTTAGTCTCCGGCCCCAATTAAAAATTATTTGTATGTATTTATATGCGAAATTATACCCCGACTTAACCGAATTCGACTTACGCGGTTATCGCTCGGTCCCACCTATCGCGTAAGTTCGGGGTATTACTGTAATGCATAAATCTTCGAGGCGCGAGGCCTTTCGGACCGCGAGGCATAGGCGGTGGCCCATGTTGTTCATGCCTTACGCCGCCCTTGGTCATAGAAATGATATAATTTGAATATAAATTATTTATAAATACGTATGTCAAGTTATATTTTTATTACGACGTAAAATATATTTAAGAGTTTACGACCTCTGTGCTGGGTAAGACGTTGTTGAAACAAAAAAAGTTATGCATTCTATCACGTACATAAACAGTGTCGTAATTCGCCAAGTGCAAATCAGCAAATTCGTAAAATTTTTGTTTATTTTGAACAATCCGGATAATCGAAAATCCGGATAATGGAGGTCCGGATAATCGAGGTTCTACTGTATTTGACAGTTTGAAAGAAAATATTCTATACTTTAAGGCTCTTTGGACACGTCCATTAATTAAGTCAATCGAGTGACCATTAGCCACTTACTGAAAGTGCATAAAATGCATCCGGACTGGTACAACTGAGAATGCAACGAGCTTCGAGATGGACAGACGTAGATGTATTATTTGGCACTGAATACAGTGGCGGATACAAGGGGAGGGCTATATGGACTTATAAGCCCTCTCCATCGACATACACATACAAAAAAGTTAAATTTATATATTCGAACTTCAAAACATTGTTTTAAAATTATAAGCAGTTTTGAAAACAGAAGTCATTTAACCTGTACAAATTCTCATCCCAGGAGGTCCGTTCTCTTCTTGACAATCTGTCGCTTATCAGGATACGCTCTAACCGCATAAACAAAATGTAACAGATTACGCGAATTTAGATTTAGAGTACGCAAATTTGAGCAAATGGAACTGAATTTTTCGTAAAGCCGGGTGAAGACGAAACTTGGCACAAATTGTATTTCTCGAGCAACCGACTGCAGACGAACAACTCAGCCGACCTCACCTTCCTAACTGATCCAAAAGTTTCACCAAACAAAGCAAGTCCCGGGCCATCGCCGAGGGACTGGTCGTCAACATTGACAGCGATATTTGGACTTTCTCTGGAATCTATCATTCGACAGATAAACATGACGAAATCCTTTATAAAGCAACCAATAGCTAAATTTTCTAAGCATGTTTTTATTTAATTAAACGGGTTCAATTGTAAATAATAATCCAGACTGTGTCCAAATCGCACCCACATAAGACCTTCTCGACCCCTCGTCCCACCAACTGCACCACGTCGGCAATTCCACAGTTAGTTTAGTCGATAAATATAAACGTTCGGTGCTTGTGTCTAGATTTGATAAATTAAAAATAGTCTATATTGAATAAATTTAAATACTTTTAATTAAAGATGAATTATCGAATAATATATATCGCATTTATCTGTTAAAACGTAATGCAAATAACTAATGTTGGTCACACTTTTTAACCTATTTTTAAAGTGGTTGGCTAGCGTCGTTCAGGAGCTAGCCTCTGGTGCTTTATGCAGGCCATATTGAGTACCTCAACACCATCTGTAGATCATTTTATTCCCGAATATGTGAGAAAGACTTGGTGTCAGAAGACGCTCAAAGGATCCTCTTTAAACGGAATTTCGTCGCTAAAAGAAGCTTCTCCCTATCAGAGAATTTCCGGTACAAACAACGGAATCGATAGCTGCTATAGGAATGCACCGGGAACCCCCCCAAAAAAAAAACAAAAAAGAGCGGGAAAGAACGAAAACCAAGAACTTTGAGGTTCCCGATATGGTAAGAATCAAAAACACTAAATAGATAATCAACATGAAGGGGTATTCTCGGCCGACAAACTTCTGGGAAAGGAATGCTATCGTCTTGTAGCCAGGTACACAATCTAGAACATAATGAGACAGAGTAATGAAAATTCCAACTGAAGCTATGGAGAAATTAAAAAAGTGATGAAATTTTGGGAAAGATTCTATACTAAATTTTACAAAAAATTAAGAATTGATAGGCATCAAACGTATTGTACTTCTAAATTCTCGTTGGAAGCTTGAGAGGGCGATAAAAATTCGCCTACTCCCATTTGGAAAATCTGCGAAGGCCAGATAAACATCTATGAGCTGCCAATTTTTGAAAATCGAAATTGGTGGAAGAAAGACCGGAAATTACGAAACTGTCGCTAACCCGGCTTTGATTTAAAGCCTTGGTTCCACTTCACGTTTCCAGCAGTTATGTGACAGTTACTATTGAAATAATCCCAAAAGGTAGCGCTCTAGCGGCTCGCCGCGCCGCTAAGGAAAATTTCGATGTGTCGAATATTTGTGGCTGCCACTAAGATCCGCCATTTTCGATAGCCAATAAAATGGTAACATATATCTGACATCAGAACAATAGAATCTCCTCCGTGCTCGAAAGTGTGACAGTGCATCTAATAGGCCAGGGATAGCGAATCTATGGCACGAGTGCCAAAAGTGGCGCTTAAGGAGAAATCCTCTGGCTCATAACATATCATACGATTTTGATTTATCATCTGTGTTTTCAATCATCCTTTCGGTTTATCACCTTATCATCCCCTTTTCAATCAGATTTTTTTGCAATTATTCTAATTAAAGAGTATTCGTTTAATTTCTTTAAATATCGTTATTCGAAATCTAAAACTTTGACACGCATAAACATCTTTAAAGTCAAATATGCTTACTATATGGAACGCGGGCTAAAAAAAGGTTCGCTATCCCTGTAATAGGTCAATGTATTAGCGTTTCCAATTGGCTTCTTTTGCATAGCCGCCAACGCTACCGGCGAAACAACAACGATGTAAAACATTATTGCATCTTTTGATGAAATAATGTTCTACATCTTCGCTGCTCCTGCTGAACACACGTAATTGAAGTCAATGCTTAATGTCCGATTCTAATTACAAGATTCTCGCCGCGAGCGATGGCGATAAATGTTTAACACCAAAATTACACACAGCTGGTATTCCACTGCATTCAATGGAATACCAGCGTTTATACCATTATCATACATCAGCCAATTAGATGCACTGTCACATTTTCGCGCACGGGATATATTCTATTGTTCTGACGACAGATATACGCTATCACTTTATTGGCTATCGAAAGCGGCGAATCTTACCGGCAGTAACTTAACGCACAAAACTCCTGGAGATTCCTTATTTAAATTGTTTCCATAGTAATCGCTCGCCCCTACTATTTAAAACTTGCAAGTGGAAGCAAGCTCTATTCGTCGTGTGATGTTTTTTCCATTCCATCAGAGACTAACAATGCTTTTTCTAGCGAAAAAAGAGAGGTTAGTGAGTCGACCCTGGAACTAGAGAAGAGAAATACAGTAAAAATTTTACCTCCTTTTTCGACGCTGTTGAAGGTTTCTCCCTTTTCGAACCAAGAATGTTTCTGAAGAGTCAACCACAGGTTCCGTCTTCGGTTCCTGTACGAATCTTTCTCCGACCGCGCGTGAGCGACGAAGGAAAAGACGAAAAAGTCGTTGAAGACGTTCTCCATCTTAACGCTGTAAGAAACAAAATCAATAGGTCCAATAAACTAATGTTTTCCGATTAATATTACCATAAAAATTTCTATCCTAGGACTGAAACTTCAACGATTATAGTTGCAATTGTTATTGTATTGACTTAAAATATTGTGGTGAAAAAATGCTTTCGAGTGATGGAAATGCGTATGTCCGGGAAGCGATGATATAATCCCGGGTGATTTCAGTACGAGAATGGCACGAATTAAGATCGGCTCCGAAAGTATAATCGGAAAGCTGTAGATATGAAACGAGAAAGGAGAAAATCGCCATAATTGTGTCTGTGAAACGACTTTATATTAAAAACAAAAAGAGTAGGACTATTGGTTTTATTGCTGATCTGATGAAATAAATCTAAATTAACTACGTTCTATACAGTACTAGTTTGTTTCCTCAGCGTAATTTCTATATCTTGTGAGATATAGAAATTACGCTGAGGAAACAAACTAGTGTAGAACGTAGTTAATAGTTAATTACATCTTATGAGATATAGAAATTATGCTCTATATACTGTATAGAAATATAGCTTATTCTAAAAATTTATAAACTACTATGTCATGTATCTGGTATAAAAATTTGTCTTTATTCTTTTCCCTTTGAACTTCACTTTTTTATTTTACTATATTACTTTATAACTTTCAGTCATTACTGTATATCAACAAAATAATCTATTAATAATGAATTCCTAGAAATTACAGCACTGAACTTCTTCAGGTTGTTTGATCGATGAATTAATTTCTGATGTCAAAGCCATTCGTGGAGTCATCAATTCTTTATAAACCAGCAATTCAGTTAACACGTTAAAAATCTTTTGATCTCGAATGCTTCGAGTCGGTACGTGTTACCACATCAATTCTACCCAGAACGAACTGAATTATTTGATTGAATCTTTTAAATGAACTGAATCGAATGATTTGAATTATTGAAAAAATAGTTTTCCCGTCACCAGAACAAAAATTCCAGCAACGAGTTGCGTAACTTTCCCGGCTAATTTTAATGAACTTATTAATTTCAAGTCGCAATTATTTCTTTTAGCAGAGAATGTAAAGGTTCATATAGAAAACTGTTTTGAAACTCGATCGAAAGCATTTATAAACATCTTACAAAATTAACGGTTTTACAAAATCGAAAGATTCCATCAAACTACTGTATTTCATCATCGACCAAAGCCAAATGTCTTCGTTCTCAAATATTAACTTTCACGTGCACAAAATTTTTTCTTTTAGTCTAACTGGAAATTCTTTTTAATATCTATTCCTTACCAATGCTCAATTCTAAATGCGAGAATGTTTTCAACGGGAGCGAATCAAAGGCTTCGGAAATGTTAACATTTCCTTTCTGATGCACAGAAGAAAAATCGAGACTTTCTATCGGATTGAATAATCATTGGCTAACCTAGAACTTAAATTTATTCGTACTTTTATAAAATACATTTTTTACGACTGAAGAAAGAAAGAAAAACTTTACCTGAGTTTCTTTTGCCTTCAGTTTTCGGAAGAAATAGAGACGAAAAGGAGCGTCGGAAGGCGGTACGAAGAAGTGGTGATCATTCTGTCTGATGTCGAAACTCCCTGGAGAAACTCGGTGACTGAAAATAAATTATTCATGAGACGTCGTCGTCTTTAATTGTTAATACACTTAGTTTTCCCGGCCACTCATTAGTTACGCAAAATCGAAAGAAGTCACGAGATAAAATAAAAATAAAAGCGCAGTTTCGTCACAAAACGTCTTTGAATAGTCGCTATAAAAGCTTGATGCGTTAGTGTACTGCACATCGACGGGAGACCCAGGATTTTTCGTGAATGGTCTTACCAAGAGATGTCAGATCCCTCCTCTCACCATCCGGCAACCTCCCTCGAGGACCTGATCGAATCCATAGCGGACAGCCTTCTTAGAACTTATAGAGATGAATCAAAAATGAAAGAAAAACCATCCGAAAATCGTTCCACAAATACCTAAACATTATCTCTAAACTGAATTAAAGCTGTTCCCCAAACCACCGTTAATTTGGGAAATAACTTGGAATAGGGAAGAGTACTCACCCGGTATAAAGGTCTGAGAGGTATTTTCGCCTCGGAATTTGAGTCGTTAACCTGAAAGGGCGGCGGGAAAGAGGGACGGAATCGTTTCTTTCGTCGTGTTGTCACGTCGTCATAGAGACGTCGACCGAAATATCGAACCAGCGCTCTTCCCACTTAACGGAGCAGCAGCGCCGACCGATTCTGGAATAGAACGAAGGAGCGGATTTAGAAAAGGCTCCTTCTCATCTTCCTTTACTTAGAAATACATTTCCTTATTTATTCTTAAATAAAGTCGGATGCTGGCCAGTTATGATGCCTTACTGAACCAATATCGACCTCTTCCGATTGGATGAACAAATTAAACTCTAGAAACACAGAGATTGAATTTAGATGTGAACCGAATGCATCTGGTGATTTGTTATTAGGAAACGAGAGAAAAATCGTTGCGACTTTCTTCTGCAGATCGGCAATTTACATTTAATATTTTATATGGAACCTCGATAAAGTCTCCCGGGGCACGGGCGGTTCCCCAGTTTAAAAATTCTGATTAACCGGCGCCATTTTCTATCTCGGTAATTAGTGACTTGGCCGACGAATATTAAACGCGGACAAAGAGGGGCGTAACAAAAACAAATTAATTATTAAAGTTTGTTGTGTTCGGTTGCCAAGGTAAGTGGCGTTCCGTGTATCTCCCGGAAAATTCCGTGCGTCTCCATAAAGGCTTCTTTTTAAATATTTTAAGGACTCGTTACAGAGACAACTTTCCCTTTCGAGATGCCAGATATTTTCAACCGGGTCCTTTCGAGTTTAATCTCCTTTTTTTTTTTTGGAAAAAATGCGATAAATACATTCATACTCTTCCTACAGTGCACACGAAATTGTCCACATCGTTTTTTATTCTTAGAGAACTAATGATAAAATTAAATACTGTAGTAGTGTCTAAAAGCTTTCTCAAAGTTTGCAAGTTTTAAAATTATTATTTATTTTTGCCAGGAATAAGGAAGTCTTTAGCGTAAATTACTCCTAAATGTTCGATATAATCACATAGAAAAGGGGATCTCAAATAAAGCAAAACTCTATAAACAGTCCGAACATAACAGAAAGAAGGTACAACTTATCAGTTTTCGTAAAAGATACAGAAAAAGTCTGCGCATAATATACTGCAACGTTCTTATTGCTCTTCACCACCAGGATTTAGCGCAGACTCATCCTTTCGCAAAAACTATAGTCGAAATACATTCCGATTGTACGCAGCTCCACGATTAAATCCCTTGGCGGAATTTATTAATCATTAAATTCGCTTAATTAATGTTTTCGCGTCGATACAAATTATTTAAAGAAAAAAATTCGATAAATTACGTTTTATTACTAATAAAATTGTAATTTCCGAAGAAATGACCCTTCATTCTGATTTCTTCTTGATGGCAATCAAGGCGTAGCATCGGGGGGAAATCAAGGAATCAAACAGACGCGTCAAGTATGCTTCTTCCACGCAATCCTGAAACAAACAAATACTTCCGTTAGAAAAGCTAATTTTCGCCAAATCTTTTAAATCGGTTCTTAAAATATATACAAGAGATAGAATGTTCACGTATCAGTTCATAACATTAGTTAACGACTAATGTTATGAACTGTTTGAATAACCCATTTAGGATTAATTAAGGATAAATTGAGAGGGGAGAAATTTACCGCCTCTGCTAACAATCCTAACTTCACGAGAAAAACTATAGAGGAATAAAATCGTTACATCGAGGTTACATTGTGGATTGACGAAACGATACAATAATCCGGAATTGTTCTCAATATCGATAGTTTCCAAATTACTGATGGTGGTGGTGCTAACGAAACTACATCTTGGAAGTCGGGAGGTACTCGTTTTCTCTCCATAAGTGCCTAAGGTGAAAACACAGAAAGACGGCTACTTATAACTATGTACTATATACATCTATGCTAAACTGTCTAGAATGTTTCGAAGGGAAACATTGCAGAAAATTTTGCACTCGTCTTCATACATAAAAACCACTGTAAAAGTAATGTTACGCTTTTACACGAATCATGTAAATAGCAATATATATAGGGGAGACCGGGGTAACTTCGGCATGCGGGGCAAGTTTGTCAAGCGCTTTTTTTNCTAATGAAAAAAGGTTGGGAACCACTGTTGTAGACCATGTGCAGTGGTAGACATTTGCCACCTCCAATGTTTTATTCAATAATTACTCAGACTTTAATGAGCATAAAATAATTTTAATGTATAAAGTTAAACATATAATAAATTCGACATTTTTAACATGGTGCTTACAAATAATAGCGTCAAAATGAAGCAATATACAGTCACGTGATAAAACGTGTACGGTTTTATAAATATAAACGTTACGGATGGTTGTAAGCTTTTGATCGTGCAGGCGATCTGCAGCAGATGGCGTTAAAAATTTAATGGTTTTTTTTTTATGGGAAATCATTTTTCAAAAATTCTTGGAAAAGGAAGCAAATAGAACCAAACAAATTTTTTTTTTTAGTTAGAATCCTATTTAATTGTTTTATAAACGTACGGTTCAGAATTTTGAAAACCAAATTCGTTAATTTTCTATGTATTTTTAAAATCGTAGAAACTTCCCAATTTGATTTTCAAAATTCTATAATTAACTATAATTTAAGATTCAAATAATCTTACAATGTTACTGATTCTAATAATAGATCAGGTGTTAGTACTATTGGTCAAATGACTGATCGGAAATGGATAAAATCGTTAACAATTCGATCGAGTCAAAAAATATTTAAATTTTTATAGTTTTTTGTACATCTGGAGGTCATAAGGTTTGATTTCAAACCTCATTTGCTGAATTTGATCAAAAGGAAGTGTGTGAACTAACTGGTTTTTTTTGCTGAATAATGTAAACCCCCGCTAACTCGGACTCCACCAACTCAGACTTGCATAACAAGGATAAAAAGTACAGTAATTTATTGTTTCTCGACAACAAAAAAGTTAGGTTAAGTAGTTTTATTCACCTTTTGTGTATTGTTTATATTTTACAGAGATTAGGATCTTCAAAGATTTAACAATTTGTTTAAAGTATACTGTACTTGACTGCATATTCAGACGGGATCAACGAAAATCGATAGAAAAGTATCCAAAGAGAGTAAATACGTGTTAAAGATAAGTCGAAGAATATAAAAAAAACTGTTAAATACTTATTATTTATTGCCAGCAAAAAGAAATCAAAGCATGATATTATTTGGAATGCCTTTTTTACTTTATTTGCAATTAGGTCTAAGCAAACATGTCGCTAGCTTTCTGCAACAGGAATCGGTGTACTAGAAAAAAGCTAAAATACTATTCGATTATTGCTCTAAACTGAAGAATATATAGCTTAGCTACTTCCAATAAATTCCATCAATAAATTTGTCTGTAACCTTATTAACGGAAGTGAGACGTGATCCTATTGTAATGAAGAGCAGAAAAAGAGAAGAGAAAAAAAGATATAAAATATAAAAAAATTTATATACAATATATTTTTAATAAATTTATAAATAATATGACTACTTGTCATGCCTCTAGCTTTGCAAGTACATTTACAATCGATATTTTTAACTTACATATTCATATATTGAAATTTATTTTATGAGGTCGGTCATTAATATTGGATGACTGTAAGCAATGATGATTAAATCGCCAAACTTTTTTTGATTTTCTTTTTGGAACCGTGTCCTGTTTTATATTTGTGGCGTAGTAAACACTAGTATTGTGTTTTATTCCAAAGACACATGGCAAATTTTCCATCAAATTCCTTTATTAGTTGATACGGTACATTGTTTTGTACTCGTTTCGGGCTTTGCCCCTCTTCATTCAACTAAAATACAATATATATATTTAACTTATTACAGTAGATAAAACAATGAGTACATAAACGATATATAGACGTACCTTTTGTTACACTTTGTATAATTTAAAAACATGTAAAATCTGCTTTAATCTTTGTAAAACTAGTATATATTATAAATTAAAAGGTTAAAATATTCTAAAATCTTCTCTTATAGGCATATTCCGATACAACACAACTGTAAAAAATTTTTAGCTGTTTCCTCCCCCTTTCTACCTTCCACCCCCTTTTTATTTTTTCTTATGCGCTGGTATCTTAAGTGTTGCCATGTATGACGTTCGATAGAAAAAAAGATCATTATAAAAATATTATTTATAATATATTAATCCAGTTTTCGTTTATTTTAAGACTTAAGTTTTTATTTATACTGTCTTTACTTTTCACGATTTCTATGGTTTCTTTAAACTTCCTGTTGTACGTTAATTTTTCTTTATGCAGTATTTCTACGTTATCTTTATCTATATTACAGTTGTTTATAGTACAATGTTCGTAAAATGCAGAATTTATTCTATTGTATTTAAGATCTGCTATGTGTTCTTTCAGTCTAGTTTTTACTTTTCTTTTTGTTTCTCCTATGTAATGTTTTTT
>NW_019385542.1:157811-196501 GCF_000671375.1 Centruroides sculpturatus | reverse complement strand
CCAACTTATACATTGTTAATAACATAATTTTATATACGTGCCTATCTTGCCCCATTACTGTTGCCCCTATACCAGGGGCAACTTTAATAAAAATAATTAAAATAATTACAACTTTACAAAAAGAGAGAAGTTGCCGATCTTGCCCCTATACCCGGGGCAACTTCGTCAATTTCTCTCTTCTTGTAAAGTTGTAATTATTTTAATTATTTTTATTTCCAAACTGATTTTAACCAGTTCTATAGTAAGGTAACATTCCAATAGACAATATGCAAAGCATTTTTCAGTTTACAGCAGTATTTATTACACAAAATTTAAGTAAAGCTTAACATGCCGATCTTGCCCCGGTCTCCCCTATACGAGTATAACAGTTAATTTGAATATTGTAAAATGTCATATAATTTTTTAATGATATTTGCTAAATTATAGTGCATAATGTATGATGTCTGAACATAAGATCGTTTGACATCGTGTACGAAAACCTCTAGATCTAGAAAATATTCACATTGTACAGTATATTAAGGAATTATTTGAAATGACTTGTAAGTAATCCACTTCAGAAATTCATTACAGTGTTATTTTTAAATATATTCACTAGTTGGGATGGAGAGGGAAAAAGATACGAGAAAAGAGACAAAATATTATAACACAAAGTCGTGGTTTTGTTCGCGTTTTTCTCAATTTCCTGTTCGACAAAGTCTATATGATGACGTCGCCAGCATCTGGTAAAAACTCAAACATCTTACTCTGCTGAAAGTCGCACCGAATTCGTCTTTGGATATACAAACCAAAATATGAAAAAAAGCAGCGCGCCATTCTATTTATTTCCACAAATAAATCATAAAATTTACGAGTGAAATTGAGATGCTAGAACTTTAGGCAACGGCGTGTATTCGAAAGAGAAATATTTCTGAATATTAAAATTTCACAAACAAAAGATTATTGAAATCGTCCGAAGTTGCGTCTAAATTTGTATTTAATAAAGACAAGAAACAGCTGGAGAAAAAAATACTCAACGCAACGTCCAAAAACAAAATATGCTTGATTTTCTCCGATCTATAAATATGCTAATCTCTTTCGACCGTACTTTTGCTTCGTAGAATTTTATAGTTTTCAGTGCAGTGTTTTAAGAAAACAAACAGCGCTACGATGACAACGGAAGATGTCCTCGAGTACCGCAACTAATTTAACTTGTTTTCGTATCATCAACAAAACAATCACAGATGACAAATATTCCGTTGTTCTAGTTTATGTTTCAAACATCTAAGTTTATGAGCAAGGGCCGGATTTGTATGCATGTGCATGTTTTTTTATTTTTTCCTTAAATGCTGTGATGTCAAAACTTCGATATAAATACGATTTGGGCCCAAGTAGATCAAATTAAGGTTGTCCGATAACGCATATTTTATATGAATTTTTAAAAATGCACATAAAATCTGCGTTTATGATTTTATGGTAGTGTTTAAGCGTTTTATAAATTTTATAGCTTGTTTGCATAATTGCGAGTGCTATTTTTTCAAGTGATCTACAGTCTATTTCTGCTATCTGTGCAGTGAATCTTTTTTTACGCATGTACAGTACAGTATAATTTACGGGAGAAATATCATTCCGTTATCCAAATACAGATAGACGCGCAAAATTCAACTGTTTTAAATTTTGAACCGTCCAACTCGTATTCCTTTAAAGTCCCACAAACGAACATGTTTTGCATTGCCATGGAAATCATTCTATTCTCACAATCCTTTGAATTAATTGGATTGAAATTCTTGTAAATGTTATATTTATTAATTTTATAATGTTAAATTTAAATCTTTCAAAAACTTCTGTATAATTAAATATAAATGAGAGATAATTTCTTATTAGTAGTCAAAATTATATATACGGAGCATGAGTAGAAAACATTCCGTTATATCAAGTTCGGTTTAACTAACAATATGGATAAAACAGTAAAAATTACTGCAGAATTGCTGTAAGAAAGTAAGTGCAGGAGTTTGATTGTAGACATTTAAAATAGATGGAAAATTCTTTATTGTAATGTATGACATAATTTGTTCTTGCTAAAAAAAAATTCAAATGTCTTAGCATGTTGAAACGTCTTTACACCAACGCAAGATGAAGAGTCAAAAAGAGCCAAAGCAACACTTGATCACAGGTAAGTTTTACCTACCTGAAACTCTAGTAGAGTTCAAGATATCA
Source organism: Centruroides sculpturatus (assembly GCF_000671375.1). Lineage (NCBI taxonomy): Eukaryota > Metazoa > Arthropoda > Arachnida > Scorpiones > Buthidae > Centruroides > Centruroides sculpturatus. The sequence goes on along the minus strand of NW_019385542.1, from coordinate 194,308 downwards.
GTTGAAAACGAAACAATTTTATCAAGTTCGACACTAAATCTAAAATTTAATTAATAACTTAACAAGAGAGTTTATGCATTTTTCATCGTTTATACAGGGCTGCAAACAAAATAATACGAATGTTTTTGTCTGCAGCCCTGTACGACTACTTTAGTCCAGTAACGTAACCACAGTAACGTCCAGTAAAAAATGATGATTGAGGATGATTTAAACTAGGACACCACAGGACGAGAAAAACTAGGTTAACCTAGTTTTTCTCGTCCTGTGGTGTCCTAGTTTAAATCATCCTCAATCATCATTTTTTTTAATTAGAAAAGTGCACCACTCCTATGGGAGTATAACACTAAGGATACATAAACAAAAAAAATGATACGAAGTAAACATAGAATTAGAAAATTCGGCTTTTGGTGAAAACTAAAAAATAAGACTAGAAATTAGAAATTATAAATACAGTAATACCTCGACTTACGCTACCCCGACTTACGCGAACCCGGAGTTACGCGATTTTCAAATCTCGTCGATTCGTCTTTTGTTTGAGCGCCATGCAACTGTTGATTACTCACTCCCCTCATACTATTGTTCAGCTTACATGTTCGGACGTGTCGCGCGGAATCGACGCATAGCTACAATTTATTTTGTGTTATTTATTTCTGTGTTTGTTATATCTACGGAGACTCGAGAGACTCTATGTGGTGATTTCTTGTAACCGTAAACCAATCAAAAGACGAGATAAGATTAACGAGAACATTTATTAGCTTACATACATCCGACTTGGATTTTACATAAATTGGGAAATTATACCCCGCTTACGCGAATTCGACTTATGCGGTTATCGCTCGGTCCCACCTATCGCGTAAGTTCGGGGTATTACTGTAGACTTTTCTTCTATATTTTTTGAAAATAATTGTAAAAGGCATCAAATAGTGGCTTTTGAACAAGCTTATCCAGTGGACATGGCCACCTGAAACCATGCATGAAGATTTCTAATGTCAGAATAAGTCTATCTTGATCAAAAATTGGACAATGATAGATCATATGGTCGACGGTATCAAGGTTTCCTGTGGAGCAAAAGCAAAAGGCAGTTTCTGCCCGGTTATACATCGCCAGGTAGCTTCTAAAATTTCCAAGCTCAGTAAGTAGTTGAGCAGTAGGAAACACTAGGAAAATACAGTCTGGTTATTTTACCCGTTTTACTGCTCAACCATTGCTGGTTCCACTTCTGCATAGCGTTGACATGAATATAATTTTTTAGGCTGCTGCGTGAGAAAGGGATGAGAGTATAGTCCAAGTCAGTGTCCTTTGCAGCTGACTTAGCCTCAAAGTCGGCTTTTTCATTTCCTAGTATGCCAGTATGGCCAGGAACAAAAATAAAAGTTATCTTATTCACAAGATTTTAAATATGGTGCTGGATATATGTGATTTTGTTGCTATTGCAATTGGGATTTAACAGGGCTTTTAGGACAGACTGAGAGTCACTGAAGATGTTGATAGAAAAAGTTTTGTTAGGTAGTGAAGTGGCCCACTGAACAACTTGGTAGACAGCATCCTCAATCATCTTGTAAACAGTTGTATTATATAGAAATAAATTCAATAATTATTGATCAGATAGCATAGAGATATAAAATTTTATTGCGTATGTAAGTTTCTTCGTAAGTAACTTGGTTATACACATGAAACATTATTCTATAATTATGTGTTTTGTGAAGTCATCACTTTCAAATTCCTTCTCACCTATTGTCGCTTGTTTATCTCCTCCCACCTAAAAAGTATGACGTAATAGACGTAATTACCTGCATTTTAACATGCATAATGTATGTTTTAACATGCATGCATCTGTTATTTTTACGCACATATTTCTATGCATATTCTACATTGTGATTTTAAATGCATATAGGCCTAAATCTGGCCCTTGTTTAAGAGTTAAATCCAAAATGTCAATAAATTCTTCATTGTTAGATAAATCTCTATGTTTGGAATGTAATTCTCCAAGCAATTAAGAATTCATTTCACTTGTTATATTATCTTAATATTTCTTCACATATTGTTATCATTATTGAATACGACTGTAAAGTTAATTAAAATGGAATTTAAAAAATAATCCTATTATTAGTAATATTATTATTTGTCTAGTGTCGGCAAAATAAGAAACATTTTATATTTTATAAATTGAGCAACAAATTTAAATCAAAAATTTTTCAATAAATTTAAAATGTATCATTTCAAATACATTAGCAAACGATGAAAGAGGTAAGAGTGAAAATTAGAAAAAGAAAATCGATTTACTCCAGTAAATATTTAAAAAATCAATCTTCGAACACGAAAGATTTAAATACTTTTTATCACGAAACAGTTCTATGAATTTTAATGTTTATTACAAGAAAACAATGACTCCATGTTATATAATATATATTAAATAACATGGACTCATACATATTATTATACTATATAGTACCATAATAATATGTTATGGTACAAGATGGTATAATATATAGCATGGTATATTAATATGATATATTTTTTCACATCACATACCGTTTTATACTAAAAGCAAAAGGTTTAACTAGGTCACATTAAAAAACAAACCTTCAATCAAGGAGACTATTTTAGGCTCCTAGATTAAACGTTCGTTTTTTAGTGTGAAAGTGGTTTTTAGATGTTTGTTTTTTAATATTTTTCTCTTAACGATGATTTACATAAAAATAGAGAATACTGTTAACAATAATATATTTACTTCTTACATTTAAGATTATAATTAAAATTGGTCCTTTCCTCCGTTTATCGCTGTTGTAGGTCGATCTTATCGAGTTTTATCTTTAGTTTGAGTCAATCCTTTAGCGTCGATCGGCGCTTTCTTTTCGATAAAGCTTGGATTGGAAATCTGGGCATTTAATGTTTATTTTCTACTGTTTGTTTATTACTTGTTATTTTAGTACCGAGAATAAAAGCTATGGTAACAGACGGGTACATCGACACAAACAGATGGCATTTATTTAGGCCTACTTTTAATAACGCGTTACGACCTTATAAGCGTACAATAGTGACATATTCGTATAATTAACAAAGAAATAAATCCGTACTTTTTCATTGAAAAAAGGAGCAAAGCTATCATTTTTCAGATTATGATAAAAATTATATTCTATCTCGCAAAGAAGTGCGTAACTTTGTGTTTCAAATGTATAATTTTGCACGTTCTAAACATTTCGTCAATAAGAAATTCTAAAGTAAAGAATTATAAAAATATTCAATTAAAGTTCAAAATTTGGCCATTGTTCAATTTGAGATCAATGACTAGATCTCAAATGTAACTTATTATTACTATTNTTAAAGTGTGAAGGTCAGCTTTACTGTTTTAAACGGGAACACAATTTTTCTGTATTAGAATTGTTGGATAACTATGCCAATAAACCACTCGTCTGTTAATACAGCCGAGTGGTTTATTGGCTGTCTGGATGTCACCAGGGAAAGAATCGTAAAACAATCGTAATATGCTATGACGCACCTCTTTCCATGCATCAAATTTTCGTAATGTTGACATCACAACTGAAGTTCGAAAACGTAGCTCTTATTTCATTAGTTATGTACTGTTCACTGGAGGATTAAATAATAGTGGAAGAAGTGTAATGGAACCACTATCTATAAGCTAGATTTGATGTGTGGTAAGCAAAATGCACTTATAAAGCATGTACTGTACAGTAAATTTTGGATTATCCATTTATTAACTAGGGAATAATTCACAAACTTACAATGATTGTGACAAATGAAGAATTGTTTGACATTGTATTAATTTATGGAGAATGTCAAAACACAACAATAATTGCACAGCTGTACGCAGAAGGGTTTCCTGAAAAACACAATCCAAATCATCCTATATATATAGAAAAAAGGAAATCAGGATTATAGAATAAAAACTGTTTGGTTCAAGAGTACTCTGAGTGATCCACACTGTTTGTTAATGAGTCAAATACTTTACTCATTTCTCCTTTGTACGGATTCATTATTATTTTTGAGAGTTCATTTTTATGATGCCCTTGCCACGTAATATATGATTGAGAGTTTTTGTTAAGAAAATACACTGGAAGCGAAAAAAAGTAATATAGAATTATCTGTTCCGTTATCGGAAGAATAATGACGTGCTACGTCTCAATATTTTTTAGATCAATAATATTGTTTATTTTCTGTTTACAATGATTCTTTTGAAATTAAAAATTTTTCTAAATGCCCCGCTTAGATGCGTAGGACATTTCACACAACTGTGTAAATTTCGGATCCACATAATGAAATGTACCAGCCACCGTTGCTGAAATTTATTCCTTAGGAAGAACGACACATCCTAAAAAAAACAGTCGGACCCCCTATAACACGGTAGATACGTTCCTCTTTTTATGAATCCAGCTTCTAGGAGTCCAACCAATCACAGCCCACACATGCAGTTTACGGACTACGGCTGTTTGAACGGTTTCTTCCATAAAATTAATCGATTCTAGACTAATTCGACTCAACATTTCCAAAATACGTATAATTTTTTGGGAATAATCCATCTAAACTCTGCTATAAACAAAAAATTGTAGGATTACTTACCGAGTGTGCACCGTTTGACTACGCCGTTGCTTAAGCTTGTTTTCGTCGTGGAGATTGTCATCGATGGCACTAGCGTACTTCCCGATAAATTATTTTTTTTGCGAAAAATTCGCTGAACTTTGGAGACATCATTAATATAAATATAATTTTCATGGACGTTAAATATTAAATGGTTTTTGGTAGGTCCGCTGCTCGTTTAAACTCAACGGTTTGTGCAATCCTGTCGCGACACGAGTCGGCGATGACGTTTTACCGAATTATAAGAATTTTTTTTAGCAAGTTTGTACGAGTACTGTCGCAATTTTTTCGCCATGATATAGGAATCCGAACTATAGGAACTCGTGTTATAGGGGGGTCGACTGTACAAATTTCGCATTATATTTTCCCCTATTTTAAATAAAGCATTTAATATTCACATTAACGATATTGAATGCGTATTGATTCGAATATATTATGTTTTCGATTGATTTTCAAATCCAAATTTTGCTATATTGGCAATTTGCTAAAAATAAACTCAAGTCAGAATTAGTGATGTCGTAATTTAATTTTTAATTAATTAAAAAATTTATTTTATTCAAAATAATGCAGAAAATTTTCCTATATTACTTTTTTTCGCTTCCAGTGTATTTTATTAACAAAAACTCTCAATCATACTTTTTAAAGAAATAAAAAATTCAAAGAGAAGACAAGTTGTATTCTCGGGATAAAAAAGACAAAGGAGAATATCTTATTAACGATATTTTAAAATCATATTTTAAATTTACAATATTTTATTAGATAAACAATGTTTGAAATTATTTACTTATATACAATTTCATTACAAAATACGTGTTCTGTGATAAAGTTATTCTTTACTAACCTTTAAAAACAAACAATTCATAGATAAATTTACATGTTTTCTATTCCGTATTCCGTCTATATTAGCTCACTTTATTATTAAATTTTATTATTGTTGTTTTGCATTATAATTAAAGAGCAAGAATTTACAGCATTTTTAAACCATTTTCTTCAACTAGCATTATAAAAAATAAATCTCCGCTTTATATCGTTTAAAATCGTGTCTACATTTTAATTTTTTATCAGTTTTTGCATTATATATGCCTATCCTTGAATATATGAAAATACTTTTACTATAAATAAAACAACATAATGTTTTATTCATGCATAAAATGATTAATTTTTCAAACTCAAATTGTTTCAATTGTAAATAGTTACTAATAAACAAATTATTTTCTGTTGTGTATACAGAATGAATCACTTAACCTTTTACCTCCAATAACGTTTTAACTGTTGTTGCGTCATAAAATACTTCAGGTAAAAATTAAAGGATGGGACAATCTGATGCACGTAATTAAATTTTTGTATGTGAAGTAATTTTTAAAGTGTGAAGGTCAGCTTTACTGTTTTAAACGGGAACACAATTTTTCTGTATTAGAATTGTTGGATAACTATGCCAATAAACCACTCGTCTGTTAATACAGCCGAGTGGTTTATTGGCTGTCTGGATGTCACCAGGGAAAGAATCGTAAAACAATCGTAATATGCTATGACGCACCTCTTTCCATGCATCAAATTTTCGTAATGTTGACATCACAACTGAAGTTCGAAAACGTAGCTCTTATTTCATTAGTTATGTACTGTTCACTGGAGGATTAAATAATAGTGGAAGAAGTGTAATGGAACCACTATCTATAAGCTAGATTTGATGTGTGGTAAGCAAAATGCACTTATAAAGCATGTACTGTACAGTAAATTTTGGATTATCCATTTATTAACTAGGGAATAATTCACAAACTTACAATGATTGTGACAAATGAAGAATTGTTTGACATTGTATTAATTTATGGAGAATGTCAAAACACAACAATAATTGCACAGCTGTACGCAGAAGGGTTTCCTGAAAAACACAATCCAAATCATCCCATCTTCATCAATGCTACCCAAAAACTTCGTGAAACTAGAAGTTTTTTCCGAGAAAGCAATTCGAAGGAGATCCCGATGAAAGGAGCGCGAAAATCGGCCCATTTTTCGCACCCAATGCTTGTACGGTACATAATAAAAATTGCAACGAATTGACTAAATCGACCTGATAAAAACTGTACTCATTTTACAACCGGCCAAAATCGACCAATCAGAATCAGTATATTCTATACAAGTACTGTACAATACGTATAGAACGTTTAGTACACGCACTGACTCTTATCTTATTGGTCGATTTTGAATCTCTGTCAAGATGTCTACATCATATTTTAGTAGAAGCAAGTCAGGGGCGTGACAAAAATGACAAACAAACAGTAATTTGAAATTTTTAAATAGAGTCAACTTTCAGTTTTATAGAGGTTAGTTTATAGGTATAATAAAATTTGTATCGACTTTAAATATATGAATATTGTCTCTATGACATTTTACAGATAATTAAGTCTGACATATTTATAGGCAATACTGAATATAGTCTAAATACACTCTACACGTTCATTGTTTTTTATTTATTACAATATAATATTTATAAAGATGAATAATATATTATATAAGGTCACATTTATATTATATACAAACATAAATTTATTACAGACAAGGACAGACCTAGAAGAGGCAATAAGAGCAATTGATTCTAGAAGATTTTTATTGCTAAGGAGAGCTTCATCATTTCTTAAAATAATTTTTATATTTTAATATTTTTATCGATACTTTTAATTTTGTTGCAGTTTAAGGTTGATGAAGTTTAATAATTACTTAAATTATATAAATTGATAAAACTTTTACATACTGTTTACTTCATTACATGAATTAAAAATCTCCATCCTAATATTAGCTATCTCTCTTTCATCTCAGCATATATCAAATTATATTTACATCTGCTTAACTGCAAACTATTTTTTTTTTCTAAATTTATAAAATAATAGTATATATTAATTCTATTTTAAACACTATTCAAATATTTTATTAGATTTTTTTTTTGAGTGTCACTTAAATGTTTGATAAACTTTGCATACAGATTTTGTTTAAATAAAATAAAATTTATTTAAGCAAAATTTCTATAAAATATAATGTTTTTATAGGGAAAAAATACTTTTCAAGGTACTGTACATGGAAGAAGTGAATTCTAATCTAAAATGAACAGAAGTCAAAGTGATGATAATACATTCTGTAAGTTATTCATCTTTTCAAAACAGTAATAAAACAAGGTTAATTGTTTGAGTAAAATAGTTTTATAAAATAAATTATATTCAAATGACTTTCTGACATTGTTATATCTGTTTTAAATTTTCTATCAAATTCTGTTGTTTGTTTTCTAACATTTTTAATATTCTAAGAAAGGGTTCAACAACTGACAGCCCTTACATATGTGTTGTGCAGCCTCTAACCTTAATTTGATTTTATTTTTCTTGCAACTCATGAAAATATTTATAATTTCATAAAAATACAAGATGCGTTGGGCATTTTTAGGCTTGTATTGGATTCTATTTTCTTCAAAACCTAAAACGTACAAAAAAAACAAAGGAAAAGTCTTCAAGAAGGAATGGAACACTATTTGCCTTGTATGTTTGCCTTCTATATCATAAAAATATTGCCGTAATGAAAGAATAAAATGCTAGTCACTATTATGAAAGTGACCATTTTGATAAATTCAAAAATATGTATGGTGGACTAAAAAACAACAACAAAAAAAATCCAAAAACGAATTGCTTAACTTTCCCGTGACATTTTGTGGCGCCATCTGTTATCATATTTTATTAAAATATTTTTATATGTTTAACTATTAAAAAAAGGCAAAACATTTCATTTTAAGGGCAGGGATGGTATTAATTGTAAAAAATTTGCAAATGCTAATAACGAGTAAAATCGTCATTAAGTCTGACCCTACTGGAAATACACATGATCCCCTTTATCTCGCCACCACCTCGACCTTTAATCCCATGATATTAAATCAAAATTTTATAGCATCAATCCACCTAATAAACAAACCCGACAAAAGGCACAAGTTATTAAGCTTCAACTGGGTGAACAAAATCGTGCCCCACACAAACACAAACATCCATACATACAGAAAAAAACCCAAAATTGTTTTTGGATTTCTCGACGTTTGAAGGTGGCCTGAGTCCAAAAATGTAAAATCTTGGGGATTCATATTTTGACCGATCGCCATGCTTTTCCTCTGTTATATATAACAGGCAGGAAAGTAACAAACAATCATAAAAATATTAGACAATTACAAACGTATAACAATAACAGAAAACGTTTATTTTGACTACAGTATTTTTAACGCCAGAATAAACATTGTTATGCTGTACTTCAAAAATCTTTAAAAATTTCTCTCTAGGAAAAACTCCCATACTTCCTTTTATTAGAAAAATTCTATCCTCCTGTCCCGATATTATTTTATAAATTATATTTGCAGCCCGCTTCTTCAAAATAAGATTGAAATGTGAATACAGTACCATAATTTCCGATCCCTATTCTAAAGATTCATAAAAACTCTTTTTTCCAGAATCCAAAAATTTAGTTTAACATAGATTTCAACTAATCATAATACTGTATAAGTAACAACCTAATAAAGAAAGAAATCGATCAAGGAAATTAAGGAGTCGGTCTATTGATACGAATATGAGCGGAGAGACTCCAGATTGAATCCGAATGGCAACCTCAGAAATTTTTTCATGATCTGTCCCAGATATGTTCAGATGCCCCATTGTGGGTCTGAAAAAACTCTCTTAGTGCCCACAAGGGCGGAAATAGTTAAAAAGTAAAATAACAAAAACAAAAAAAACAGATGAGGCACATTGGAATTCATGATCATCAATATATTGTTTATACAGTATAACAGTATAAGATTTAATTTTATATAATTACATCGTTTTAAAAATGTAAACCTTTTTTAAAAAACTTATTAGAAAGTCAGAAAGTAAAAAAATACAAACCTGTTCCCATAAATAAAGTAACCGGTCTAATAAGATTAACGTTTCTATGCAAGAAGCCAAAATTATTCTTAAAAGTTGAAAGGCTTTCAATTTCTTCTCTTCGTCCGAATAAACCCGTAAATAATTTTCTACATCATCATCATCGATCTGGAAAAGAGTAAACCGTATCAATAAAGATAAAAGAACATTAAAATTAAATTTAATATATCATAAATAATATAATTTATGAGTTGATATACATATTTAATATTATCTACAATTATTTAGTATGTATCGCATTCATTAAAACGAATAAAGTTAAAATACTTCTAATTAACCAATTTCTGATCCGAACAATAATTTCAAACGTCATTGTAAAATGCCTTCCATAAAAAATTCAGCCAGTTTTTATTTTCAAATAAACTAAAGAATTTTATTATGATTAACTTCAATTTATAATAAAATTTACAAAAAAATTTGTTTTAAATTACTGTTATGAAATTTTGGAAAGTTGAAAACTCAAGAGGGAAAAAATGGAAAGATGATTGCTAAACTTAGTAATAGATATTCAAACTTTTATTTCATATTTTCAAAAATCTGGAGGCTGTGAAAATACTACTGTACTTCGTACGAAAAAAGTGAAGAATATATTTCAAACCTAACAGATAAGATGATATATTTATTCGAGTAAGATAAAGCTAAAATATACATATTTTCCTTTATAACAATTCAGTTAGATTAGATTTTTTCACGTTATTTTACATATCTTATACAATATATGGTATTTACCAACTACAGAATTATTCAAAATTTGCTCTTTTTTTGTTCGAAAGTTGGCTTAAACGTTTAATTTTTCCTATTGATTAATTTAATTAACTTTGGAACTGAGAGAATAACACGTCAAGATTACAGATTTACACAGTTTCATTATACTAAAAGTGTAAGTTTTATTGTATTAAAATCATAGTTTTTATTTACTGAATGCGTGTATTTAAAGTTCGTAGACAAATCGTAAGTCGAGAATACATAGACACATCACGGAGGTCGTAAAATAATATCATCGTCGGAGTCATTGTATTACCAAAACAAAAACAAAAAATAAAACAAAATGTAAAATCTAACTCGGAGAAATTTCAAAGTTTATTAAATCTCTACCGGTTCTAACTTATAGAAATTTTACGTTGAGAAATAATCGACCCGTCTTTCGACAATGTCAATCCTCTTCTATAGTCATAAATTTAATGAAAACGCTTTGAAATTTCAGTAAATGAGTGGCATTATTAAGGGAATGTGGGCAAGAGTACGAACTTTATTTTTTGTCTTGTTCTACATGTTGGCAACATTAATTAATTAATTAAGCTATCACTTGATAAAGCTGATGGTGGACATCTACTGAGCGCGATTTTACTATTGCCGAGATTAAGGCTTGGTCGTTATTTGAGCTAAATGTTTTTCCTATGCCTTGATCTTATTTTCCTATGTTTAGAATTAAGGTTTCTGCTTTAATTAAATCGGGGGGTCAGAAATCGCAATTAAAATTTTAATTTTTTAAAAATATTTAAAAATATACCGTCAGCTAGTATTCACCCTACTTTAAACCCTTGTCCTCCCGGGAAATCCGACACCAGATGTTCTCAAGGTCATCCAGCTGTGTAAACAATGACTCATCAGTGTCAAATTTCACAGAAAGGCGAGACAAAGGAAGTTAAACTTTGAAGCTTTTTCTTCAAAATTAACGCATTTCTTTCGTTTTTTTCAGTTTTAAGTATTTTTTATGCTTAATTACATTAAATTAATTAATCAGTGGGTGGCAAGAGGTTAAGCATTAAAACTTAACCGGAAGAACGGCTTCTACTGTACTATTTTAGATGCGATTTTTTGTTTTTATCTGCATTGTAGTAGGGCAGTTGTCGGGATAAAAATCGTCTGGCACACGGTTTTCCCGCGCTTTTCCAATCGTTCGACAGACGACGGTTGTCGCCATAGAAACGACGATCAGACCATTTTTGAAGACTCGACCGCTCATTGGTTGAGAGACATCACACCATCGGCGGACGTCTGGTAGAGCTGCTAAGTGCCGATTTGTGGAATCCAATTCTGCTTCAATCCTATAAAAGGATTGAGTTGTTGCGGGAAGTTCAGTTCGCCATGGACTCAGAAAGTGAACTCACGTTTGGTCTTAGTTCGCCTAAGCTGTTCCCGAAACTTGTCTCGTCTCGTTGGACTATAAAGGACCTTAGAGTTAGTTCGTTGCAAGGTGTCTTTTCGACTGACCTGTTGTAGTGGATAAATGTGTTGAACTTTGTTACGATTAACGTTTTGTAAATGTTTGTTTTGTGGACCTTTGTAACTGTACATACGTTTATTTTCAATATATATATAGTTTTGAATTTTAATCGGCGTATGTGTGGTGTTTTGAACTTTACTGCAGTGTTTCTCAACCTCTAACGAATCGTCGCCCCCTTCACTTCAAAATTCCGTGCTTAGGGCCAAGGCTAACGCCAAATTCGTACTGCATTGAATAGACCAGTGTTTCTCAACGGGGGCGATATCGCCCCCATGTGGGCGTTTTTCCATGTTGAGGGGGCGATTAGTAACAATTTATATTTTGGGGGCGAAAAACAATTTTCTGGGCGATATAGTAAAACATTATATTAAGAATAATTAGACATTTTATTCGTTATATCGTTCAATAATTAAACAAATAACATTATACGAGCCACTACTCTATTCAATGCAGTACGAATTTGGCGTTAGTCTTGGTCCTCGGCATCGGAATTTTGAAGTGAAGGGGGCGATAATAGGTAACGGTTTTATTGAAGGGGCGATACTACGTTGAAGGGGGCGACGATTCGTTAGAGGTTAAGAAACACTGGAATAGACTAATGACTAGTATACTGTAATGTAATTTGTTTAATTATTGTTCGATATAACGAATAAAATATCTAATTATTCTTAATATAATGTTTTACTATTTCGCCCCCAAAATATAAATTGTTACAAATCGTCCTCTCGTGGAAAATCGCCCACATTGGGGCGATATCGCCCCCGTTGAGAAACTGTAGTAGGGTATGGGAATGCACACTAGAAGGGATTTTTCGAAATTCCCCTCGGGGGAGAGGGAGAGGATTTAGTCTTCATCGAGTACTTAGGTGTATTAAAGTAATAACATTTCAGACATTGTTATAAATATTTTTATCTATTTCGATTTTAAAAATGTTCGAACCGTTTTAAATTCGAATTTGTTATTGCGTATTAGTTCGATTATAGAACTATTGTAAACGTTCCAGAAAATTGATCAAATTGAAAATACAGTAGTTCGATTGATTCTCGGCAATTCTGATCATTCTCAGCGGTAGGTGTTATACTACGTATAACAATTACTATGGTTGTTGAAATACTGAATATAAATGGGGTTTGCTTGCAAAATCCTCGCGGGCGAAGTCGCGGGTAACAGCTAGTATTTCATATAATAGTCTCATATAATTTTATACCAAATAATAATACATAGTGATATCGTAATTGCGTTTAGAATAGTATTTTGGGGAAAAATTTTTAATATTTGTGAATGTATGGTAATGTGCATTATAATTTATTTATTAATTATATTTAGTTACTCGTTTTATTATATTTTATATATATATAGAATAAATCATGACAAAATTTCTTTTCCTCCCTCCTCTTCTCCACTAAACTTCAAAGCGACCTACTGAATAATTTGGGTTGGCCAGGCCTGCATTAACACAAAAATTTAAATTGTCTTTGAATTGTAAAATTTTATAACAACTCGTAGCTTCTGTTGTATTTTCAAAATAAATGTTAAAGCTTCGTAATTTTCAGTTAATTAAAAAAAAGGCTTTTTAAATTTGTTGTAAAAATATAAAATAATTCGAATACATTTAAGCATAAAACAATGAATGAAAAGTCACAGGGAGTATAAAACTAATAAAACATTTTTGTATTTCAGTTAATACCAGAAGCATTTATTTGTAAATTTCAATAATATAATCTCACAGTCCCTTGTGTATGTCATTGTTAAAATGTACTCAAATGATTAAAAATATATATTATATATTATTCGAAACTGGTAATCACTTTTAAATCAAAAAAATAATATTTTGAATATAAAATATAAAAGGTAAATTTCATTTAAAAGTTGAGAATATAAAAGAATCAATTAATATTACTTTTAAAACTTTTTATGTATAGCCTATACTACTGTAATTACATGGAAAGTAAATAAAGTGTCATTATATAAAAATAAAATTCTTACATTTATTTCTCGGAGGTTTAGTTTTCCTAAGGCTTTGTAAACATAGACTTTAAAAGACGGACAGCTTTTGGCCATTCTTCCTACTCGAATTTCCACATTCTGACAAGTTGTACCTAAATAGTCGGTTAGTGCCACTTGTAGGAGAGCACGATAGAAGAGAGGTTGATGAAAATCCTAAATTGAAAAGTATCATTATTATTTACTTTTTATAACAAATATTTTCATTTAAAAAATGTCTTAGTCTGTCAAAACTCCGAAGTAAATGCTATGTTTCGAAAACTACAGTTTAAAGAACAATTTTTCTCCCCGAAGAGACCACCAATTAGCATACTGAGACGGCTTCCAGAAATAAAATAATCTGTCGAAGCAGCTTTTTCGGAGTAAGGCAAAGAACAGAAATAAACAATTTACATTTAAAAAAATAATTACCATATTTTTAAGGGTTCGTTCTCGGCATTGAGAGGCTAAGAGCCGAGCATTTCTTCCCAAAGAAAATTTCGCTTCTCTAAGAAAGGAAGATAAGGGAAATCCCGTTTCTGAATTTATTCCTTCTAAATAAGACAGCCACATTAGAGAAGATAATAGTTATCTCTCGCATCTTAGGCAACAACATACCCGCTCTTTCCTCCTGGCAGAACTCTTCTGTGAGCAAATTGTAACAGCAACCTACTTGACACAGAATTTTAACCGACCCACAGGTAACGAACTGACGAATCGACGCGCCGGATAGATTCCCGCAAGTATGAAGTCCACATAGCAAAACACTTTTTCTTTTCTCCTCTTCCAGTCTCTCGGACAGAGCCAAAGTAAATGTCACATCTTTACCTTCTCCAGTCTCCTCGGAGATTTTACAACAGTCTTTATTAATTATTGTCCGTTGGATGATCTTTTCCAGATCGCTGGTCCGGTCAATATTTTCGGTTGTTGACACGAACTCCTTCCACTTTTTATTCGACTGGGTCTCTTCCGTCCGTTCTAGCATCTTCGCATGACGAAGGAGGGCGCTACAACACTTCTTTTCGCACGCTTCGATACCCAAAGCGTCCAGACCCAGAAAACGGGCCACATAGGAGGATAGATATCCCTTGCCACTTCCAGCGTCCACTACCTAACCAATTAAACCATATATTAATTTTACATAATTAATATTAATTGGCGACGTACTTTATTCCCTACCAGATCGACCGGAAATATGTCATTCAGAGCGGATATGAGAGCGGCCATGTTTCGCACTTCATGCCTCTTCTTCTCGGGTACACACCAGTTGGCATTTTTTGCGTTACTTTCGAAAGAATCCTGCCACGTGCCAAATTTCGGCAAGATCCGGTTTATATCAGTGCAGATTCCCAATCGTTCGGAACAGAAGTTTCTCGTTCGGATTAGGAACTGACATAAATGTGGATATTTTCTGGAAGAAAACGGAAATCATGTTTACCGTTTTGTATTAAGAGAGTAAAAGAGAGAAATACGTACTTCCGTCTATCTGACGTGACGAAATCGTTGCCTAAAATCGCGTTCAATTGATCCCTCGGTAAGTCGAGAAGATCTTTTCCAAGATCGGGATCGAGTAATTTCCATCTTTCCTTTGTTATAAAATCGACCGTGTGAGCGTTAGAAAGGGGAGAAGTTTCGTTTAAAAACGACGCCAAATCTCCAATCTTTCTCCGCAGTTCGTTAACTTTCTCGATCTTCGACATTCTACTTCCGAAACGGAAATACAAAACGACGACATTACGCCGTCTACTGGAATAAACCGAAACTTATCTGTACAGTTTTAATAAATGATATCTTTGTCAATCGTCGCCTCCGATTATTTTACTTTTTTTAATCATAAATTAATAAGGAATAAAATATTTGCTAACGTTTAATATTTCAAAGGTAAGGATCTTTCCGTTCACTTTTTCTAGAGTCCTTGTATAATCGAAATCTTCGTTGGAGGACGCCATCTCGTGGTCGGTGACTCAACTTGTACCGATACAAATAATTACAAGCTAAAGGTAAAATCTTCAATTATAAAACTTCCTATTAAAATTTTATGTCTCGACAGTTTGAATTAAAAACAGAAAAAAGTATTGTTGTTGTTATTATTATTCCGAATTTAATAAATTAATTATAAATTGATTATTGTAATATAAAATCCGATTACTAATCCTCCACTATAACATTTACTAGTTAAGTTGTCTCTTTTATTTAACAGAAAGTTTGCGTACAAAGTTATACGTAAAATAATGTTTTAATATTGATTTCGTATTGATATTTATCTTGTTGAGAGTTTTCCATCACGAATTTCATGTCTTAAAAAGCACTCAAGATTATTTAAAACTCTCTAAAACTTTTCTCCGCCTTCATCATTTCTCAGACACTATTTTGCCGTGATCGATTCGCTGTAGCCTTTGTTTCTCGAGAAAAAACGAGTGAATTCTTATAATTAACAGCACTTGTTTCCCTATATAATACTTCTTTATGAATTAAATAATATGAATTTCTATGAAACTTCGCTCCAAATTAAAATGCGCATCCAAAGATTCTTGGCTAAGCCGACTCACGAGTTTAAAAGTCTATCCTTTCGTAATGAAGTTTTTGAGCGTCGCAACCTCCGCATTGTTCCTTATTTTTATCCATTGCGTCAGTTTTGTTATCTTCTTCACATCGCAATAAATAACATATTCTTTGTTTTTTACAATATCTGCTTGTTCTGCACTTACGAGTTCTCCGTTAATCATTTCTCCAATTCTGGCAACGGACTATCTCCTGTATTTCGATCTTTACTTTCATTTTTAAGTTTTCTTCTTATTTAATGGTTTTTGTTGAGACTGTTATTATCTTACATTTAGTTAAATACATCCTCTAAGTACATGAGGAATATTAAACTAACGCTATCGACACTTGACACAGCGCATTTTTCCGACTGAACGCAAGGTCAGAATAGTGCATAGAAGGGATTCCTCGAATTAGGAGTCGATTTGCGCTTAGTAACATCAGAGTTTCTTCACTTTCAGCTAAGTAAAGCTTTGGTTTAGCGCACTTGTTTATTCTTCTCTGAAATTGGCACGAAGTGGAGTGTGGCGCTAAACCGAAGTAAATGAACAATAAGAATTATATTTAGTAATGAAGTCTATACACAAGAGTGATTCTGAAGGTTTGTTATCATAAAATAAGTCATTTGCAATTTCAATGTCATTTGCAATGCAAAATCAAATTCACACATACTAAAATATTCTCTATATAATATGTATTCATGAGTAGTCTACTGTATTCGTTTATCCTTTAAGAAGATTGTTATCCAGAAGAGTTATATCGAATTGTATAGAGTTATATCAATTGTAATAACGAAGAAAAATTATCTGCGCGTATACAGATGACTTTTACATACATAACTTTTTTCAGTAATAACACCAGTAAAATGTTTTGATTTTTGGAAAGAATGATGAAACGGCTGAACTGTAGTCGCCGGTTCCAAAATTTTAGTAGTAAATATCCAACGATGACTAGGTGGCCGAGAGGGTTAAAACGTCAGCATAATGGCCTGGGTGATAGAATCCGAGCAGTCTAAAAACTCCAGAAATTTTCCATGGACGGTTCTTTCGGATATATCGGACATTGTCCCTCATCACCCAGTCGTCCAAATTGCGTGTGTAGCCGAACGCAATATGGGTATGATATTAGAAAGGGCTCTTAGTGTACACGGACAGAAAAGGATGAAAAGTTGAAACAACAGAAGAGTAAATATCCGACGGCTCACATGGAAACACGATCGTTTATCTCTTATGAATGGCCTTTGAATGACATAGTTTAAATAAGGGAAACGAAATTTATTTTATTTTATTCAGACTATGCCATTCGAAAGTCTTCAGAACGAAGTCGTCAAAATGGAATGGAAAAATTAAAACAATTACAAATCGGCTCAGACGACAATAATTAGAATAGGAGCATATGTTTGATAAGATTAAATGCCAAGTCTAAATTTTATTCGAATTCAGAAGACAAAGAGAAATTAATTAAATGCATTCGATAGAAGCGAACTTCAAAAACAGTTTCTGGAAATTAATGCGATCGTCACGTATGATCGCTGAATTAAGTCAAGCGATTGCTTTTCGTGTAATGAGGAAAAATAAACAAATTAAATCAAATCTACAGAACATTTTAAATTGAATAACTAACATTTCCGAATTAATTTATAAAAGTACTCAAGTGTTAAGCGAAATTTAAATTTTTATGTACTTACACAAGGAAGATTTCTGTAAGAATAGAGATGTTGCGGCCGACGTTTCCTTCGGGAAAACGTGTATGTCGGACGTTCAGCGCCGCATTCCTGTAAGCCTAGAGGTTTGACGCGTTTGGAACGTCGAGCATTTTTCCACTGACGTTCCAAACGTCATTGTTAAACTTCTAGGCTTACAAGAATGCGGCGCTGAACGTCCGACGTACACGTTTTCCCGATGGAAACGTCGGCCGCAACCTCTCTAATAATTTTTTTAAGAACGCGAAATCTTTTTGTTGTTGTTTTTATTTATTAAAAATGGATATACATATTATTTTTCTGTTTACGTGATGGTATTGAGAGGATCAGACGTAGTCTATTGACCTATTATTAGCGTTATTCAAAAATATCAAAATAATAACAACAATAATAATAAATACAGGTTAATGTATACTTTTATTTATTTGTCTATTTTATAAAAAATAAAATCTGGCTATTGGCCTTTTTCAGGTGTATGCTGTTAACACAAAACACACAAAACTAACAAGAAAAATAAAACAAGCAAAATAAGTTCCTCCGTCGACTGGCAGAGGAGACTAAGGTGTGTTCTACCATTTTGGCAACCCGGAATTGAATCCGGACGAGCAACCATAGTTTTTTCGAGATTATCTGTCAGTTATATGTCGGACCCCGAATCCTCACCGCCCGGCTCTCATTGTGACTTTGCCTAATCCATGATAGTATAATTAAAAAGGTTTCAACTTTAAACCTTTTTAATTATACTCACTATATCCACAAGAAGGAAGAGACAAAAATGAATAATAAGAGTGGACTAAGAGCTTTAGTGGATAAAGATTCAAAGAATCAATGAAATAATGTCATAGATAAAAGCTAGAAAAGTCTCATTCTGTTGAGCCGAAAGACACCTAATCCTATATGGAAAAGAAAAGGTATGTATGTACAGTAGTATAATACAAAAATATTTAATCCGTTTTAGTATCTCCTTACCATACAGCTATTACTGCGGAATGTAATGAATCAAATTCATAATCATACATCAGCAGCCAATTTCACAAGGGTATCAAAGTATAAATCAATAAGAAGTACAACACTATTTAACCTTACGGAAAATAAAACATTCCACATTTAATCATAATCTAGGAAGCACTCCCTAAATGCTACAAGTTATCCCCAATCCATTAAATGCCATAATATGCTAAGAGATTAGCTTGGAGGCGAGATTATGTTCTCAACTAAACCCAAACAATTGTACAAATTACTAATCAAGACTGCTATTGAAAAGTTAAAAAACAGAATGAATAATAATATCTTCTTTGAAATATATAATGGAGCTTTCACTGTGATTGTTTACAACAAATGTATAAAAAACGAAAAAGAAAATATCTCAGAATGAATAATGTCCAATTTGTAAGCAGGAAGAATCCTTCACTCATCTTTTTAGAATATACCCACAGAACTGTGGGAATACTTGAGGGACAAACGCAGATTAATTTATAATTTTGACAAAAATTGAATAAATCCAATCGCTAGATTGGATTTATTCAATTGAAAGCACAACGATAAACACGTGGTAGTTATCATGTTAATAGCAATAGAAATGATATGGAGAAGCATATTTACTAGTTATTTTAAGAAAACAAAAAAGTAACTTTTAGCAAACTCAAATATATTCGCAACAACTAGAAATACCAGCATTCGAGGAATATATATAAAAAAGAAAAGAATTGATGAATGATTGGCTCCAAATTGGCGTCAACACTACAAAATGCCATGCTACAATTGAGGCAGTTGAAAATAGAATTTTTTTTTTTAACTTGTTCGCCCATCAATGTGAGAACTAAACTAGGAAAAATGCTTTATGCGAGATAAACGGTTATTGATATAATGATAATTTATCATTGTAAACGCGCAGGAAGTATGTGTATAAACTATAAATATAAAACGTTAGTTATTAAAAATATTCTCTCAGCAAATGTCGTCGTAAATTTATAAATACTGTATAACATTAATTGTCGGAATGTCAGTAAACGATTCTTAATATATCCAACTTAATGTATTGGGACAATGACTGTATATGTTGCTGTATAAAATATTATATATACTTAGAAAAGCCGGATGGTCGAGCCGTTCTGTGGGTTAAGATCTGGTGGTCTCGGAATTCAATTCGAATGAATCGGAAAACAACAGGAATTTTTCGGGGTTGTCTGTTCTGGTATGTCGGGCGCTATCTCTCACTACTCGGCAGTCCATTGTGGACTTGTCCGAACGCACTATTTATTGGGCATGCTAAAAAGGTGTCCACAGGACGAAAAGAGTTAAATAATAATAATATTTATTTCTTTTAATACTTACAGATTGCTTTCTCTTAACGATCCGAAAGAGACATACATGAAATAAAACAGAATATTTTAATTAAAGTACTGTATAAGCAAATTCAAGTTTTATTTTTTGAAATTTTCTTTTTTCTTTTTCGAATATATTCGGTACGCAATTGGTTGAATTCGCTGTTACTTTGGTTTCATTGTACCTACGTTACAAATGCTTTTATTGTTGATTACAATTTTATTAATGAAAAAAGAAATATTATTTTACTCTATTTTACTTTTATGCTTGTGTTAACCATTGTTTTCTTACTACTAAATAAATAAATGTATGATAACTTACGTAATTGTTTATCTCCTATTCACTCTTCTCATTTTATGCTAGCTTCCTTTATATCCGTGAATAACCTAATCAACAGTTCAATGCCATTTATTTTATATCTAGAATCATTGGTTAACAGATAAATAAGTATCAGGTAGTACTAATTTTTTAAAATCTCTTTTCGCCCTATGGGCACTAGAAGGGCCTCTTTTTTTACCAAGCCTATTATGGATTTGGTCAGACTCACAATGAGGCAGCAGGGGGCACGGTAGTGAGGGACAGAGTCCAACATATCTGGGAGGCCACGACCCGAAAAATTTTTTCTAGGGATACTGCCCCTCTTCTGGTGTTATCAACGTGACCAGTTCCACATGGCCATCCCGCTGGCGAGATGCAAATCTACGACCAACTACCGGTGTACAGAGGTTTATCCACTTGGCCACTGGTGAATTCGCGCGTCTAATTGTCACTAAACAATAGATGCTTAAAGCCCGGTTTTCACTATTGGGAGTATTCGATAGACACAGGTTATAAATCTAAGCCTATAATAGATACGTGCGAGTCGTCACGTTTATTCTGTTTATACTTCAGCTTAAGTGTATGTAGTCAATCTCATGCTTTGAAACATCTCCGTCATTCACACCAATGAAAGAAGCTGGAACATTTAACTCTCAACGAAAGTATTTGTACTTAGTGAACTGAACTTATATGTCTGTTTTCGAACATTCTTTTTTTCTTTACGTTGATCGGTTAATATGGAGTGTGTGTAGCACAGATAGGCTTTATACTGTACTCCAAATGAGAATATTGATCGCTAAGGCGACCGATGAACTGGCCACATATAGAATGGCTATACGCGCGCGGGGAAAGAATGCCTTCCAAGAGACTTTGTAGGGAAAACTGGCTCCTATTCAGGCGTCGCGTTGCCAGCCCGTCCGAGTGGGCGCGAACACACGACCGAACTCCCATTGTTCAGGGACAAAGTTTACTCAAAGTGCGGAGACGAAGTCTGCTCGGCCATTTCGAACATTGTACTGTGCGTTCTATTGATTGGTGGTGTATTTGAAGTAGCCTGTTTAGCCAGTGACTTTCGAGGCATAGTTGTCAATATTTCGATGCACTTCTACGCGTGCTCCCAGCAGTGAGAATTGGACTTAACACGCGCCTGTTCTGATGCAATCCCTGCAAAGTAGAGCTTCTTACCGAGTTATTAGCTCTTAATACTGAAAAATCAGTAGCGAAAACGAATAGCTTCTATTATTTCGAGTTTTGAGCCCAAAAAGTTCTTAAATTTGAGATAGGCCGAGATTTAAGATATACTACCTAATGCCACAATTCCTTCGTAAATTTGAAGTTGGCGATCCATTTTGAGATGTCAAGAAAAAATTTGACAATTATCTTATTTTACGACTTTGATTTTATAAAAACTAAGTTTTATTTCAGGTTCTGTTCTAAACAGAACTTAAAATGTGAAATTCTGTAATGTTATATCGAAGATGGCCACAAGAATTCAATTTTTGGAGAACTCGACAGCCAATTGATCTTTAACGTGACGGCCATTTAAATTTTTTTATTTGTAAAAAGGAGACAAGGAAAAAACAAAAAACTTCGGCAAGGTTTTAAAAGTAAACTGATAGAAATTGCAAAATTGTTTCTTTCGTCACAAAATGCATTCCCGTAGAGAATGTTTGTTTTTATCAAAACAGTCAATTCCTCAAATTTCTTCATTTATTCATTTAAAATAAATTTATTTGTTTATTCTAGATAAACAAATATATCGAATGGTTAAAATAACCTAATTTCAAAACAAAAATAGACGTAAGAAGAAGTTAATTTTAAGTACGTTCACCTATAAAGCTCGGTAATTGGCGAAAGTGGATCATCTGATAAAGACACACTGGAAATAGAGGCCGTCCCAATACTTTTTCATGCTTAATATGCCAAAGAGCCACAAATTAATTACCCGATTTGTCATTAATTGGGACTTTATTTATCATCTCCTCTTAGAGAAATTAAAACACTTTCATCGAATGTTCCTTTCTTTTTATCCGAATCATTAGGATAAAAATAAGGGTGAGATGGTGAACCGGGTTAGATAGTGAACACGTGTAATTACTTTACAAACTAAAAAGTAGCGCGTCGTATTGTGGTAGTTGAAAGCCATGCTTGCTGTGTGCTGTTTACACGCAATTGCTGTAAAAATAATGGAAAAATAGATTGTTTCTGTTTCTGACTTGCAGAACGTTTAACCCAAGCTTATGTTTGCTGTAGCCTAGAGAATCTTAAGATTAGCGGACGACATTAGTTTCTTGTATATAATACGATTCGCGTTTTTCTTGAACTGGAGAGGGCGCTGCATTTTTACAAAATAGCTACTTTATCTGGGTCGCTTGTAATTAGTAATGCAAATAATCCTATATCAGTGTCCGATATAACGATATATGCTGCTTGTAGCTTTTTATCGAGAAATTTTATAGAAGGAGAACAATTATTGCTAGTGGGATCCGTCATTATGTGGTATCGAAATAAGTGAGCGCGATCGTTCTATACATATTTGTGCCCTTTGTGTTAAAAAACATCAGCTTTGACATTGTCCCATCAGCAGTGCCGTAACTAACAATTCCTGTGCCCTGTGCAATAATTTGCATTTAGGCCCCTTAATTAATTAGGTTTGGGAAAATAATAAAACAAATACATGCATTTTGGGACCCCCTTCCAAGTGGGCCTTGTGCGGGTGCACCAGTTGCACCTGCCTAGTTACGGCATTGCCCACCAGGGCCGGATTTACAAGTAAAAAGCTATGTGAGTTGTTGCTTAGGGCCTCAAACATTTGTACAAACAGAAAATTGAAGTCAAATTTTGTAATAAACATTTTTTTACAAACCAACAAAATATACTTTACTTTTTATTTTGTGTAGTATTTCATTAATCTTTTTTCTAAGAATTAACATAAGGTCTTTTTTAAAAAAAATTGTTAAAACCAATTTAAACAAAGATTTTTAATGGAATGCGTATAAAAATGTAATTAAATTCAGTTAGAAAACAGAAGACTAGTGAAACCTCAGATCTTTTTCTTCCAATATCCGTATTGAATCTGAGACATAGTCTGATTTAATTCTTTTCTTTTTATGATCGACTTCTAAAATTGTGAAGGGTTGATAAGGGGACTTGCAGAGTTCAGCTTAGGGCTTCGAAATGCTTAAATCCGATCCTGTGTCCCACAAAAAATTACCGGCATTTTAAACTTTAAGAAAATATCTTAAAATTGACAGCATAACTTGTTCATATAAAGCTGGAGTCTGCTGGACAATCGGGAAACTGCCAATTCTTAACAGTCTGATCCACTCTTTCAGAATTCAGAGAAGCTTATAAATATAACCGACCGATTTTTGAATAATCATCTGTTTTTCGTGTGGAAATAGATGAAAACTTATATTACACTTCCGTAAAGCTTTGAAATTGCAATTTGAAATGCAACAGAAACTTTGCTTTTTCTATTGCTATTCATCTTTACTGTTGATAATACACAAGATGGAATCAAACGACCCAGATAGAATAGTTTTGTTTTTAAACATCAGAGGGCGAGCGTCCGGTACAAAATGCGAATAGAAGATTGAATAATGAGTCCAACTTGTAATCAGTCAAAAATAACAGAGTAGACTGATGAGAGCTATTTTTAGGTTTAAGGCCCTTTTCTACAGTGAGAGTACTAAAGCCTGAGAATGTTAAGTATGAAAGAGCGTATTGTTAGTTAGTAGGTGTCCCAAGATGGGCTTATAAGAAAAACCTAGTCCTTTGTGAAGAGGGTTTATCAATATACTGTTCACCAACTAATCCACACCTCTAAGGCTGAGATGATTGAATTAGCAGAAAAGTATATTTTGTTTTTATTAATCTGTTTTTAGGAAAACACTATTATTTCGCTCGTTATCGTATGATAAGAAAATACCAGTTCAGTCAGTTTTTTAAATAAAATTTATTTTTACAATCACATATTTCAGAAATTTTTTCACCATCTCAATCTCATTTACCCTATTATTTTGTGGATCTTAAGCATGAGCGTCAGAAGAAAATTTTCCAGGAGGAGCAAAGCATGGAGATAAATAATTACATCAATAAATTTTTAATTAATTATTTAATTTTTGGGGTTTTTCACAAGTGGATTATAGAATATAGTATCATTACTATTGCGTCAATACAAAAGATATCAAAGCGTCCCATGGTCGAGGATATAAGGATATAAGGTAACATATCTCAATCACTTTTACGATTAGGCTATAATTAGTGGAATTTTTTTACTCGATTCTACGGGCAACTGCTCCGTTTGCCCATCTCTGCGGACGCCCATGATCGTAAGTACTTAATCGAACCAGTCATTTCCCCTGGGTGTCGATATATAAGAGATAGAGGAAATATGTCCCTCGTAATATTTCTGTGCTGAAAAATTGTTCCTTCTCCCAACGTATTATTTTTCATACCATACTACAAAACTTAGAAATAGAAACTTTAAGGTTATAAAAATAAAGTGCTGTACACACTTTATTTGTATAACCTATTTAATATCCCACAATGAGAAATTTTTCTTACTCATCATCATTGGTCCTAATATCTATACAGATCGATGCTGATGCCAGTTCCTAACGTCTTTAGTTGTGCTCATAGTTTTCATCTGTCACTTTCCTCCCGAGGAAAGCGCGTACGCGGCGCGTTAACGAGGTCCATATTATTTAATTCTGTATAGTTCGAATTCAAACGTTTCTTGTGAATCTTTGCTTTTTTCCTTCAATCTATGCGTCGAACATAGAATGGTCTATCGGTTAAAAACGCCAATCACATTCTAAGCCACGCGTTCTTAAGAACCTACTCTTTTTTCTTAAAAAGTAGATTTTAGGTTTATTCTTAAATCATATTAGGTTTAATACTTTAGGTTTATTTATATATATATATATAAATATATACTGTATATATAAAACTAATTGTAGGTGTCTGTCTAATAATTTATTTATGAGATGAGAAAATTTGGAGTGATTTAAGAATAAACCTAAAAAATAAACCTGTGTGTGTATATATATATATACACAAAATAAATAAATAGAAAAAATATATATATATTCTATTTATTTATTTTGTGTGTGTTTTTGAGGTAATACTTCTTTGTGGCAAACGAGGAAATAGTTTCGCGCCTATGAAAAAAACGAAACCATCCGGTTATTGTATGGCATGGTAACTGAGCGTGCAAATTTGGTAATAAACATGTTTCTTTCAAAATACAAATCTCGTCCAAACTACGCTTGTTGAAGAGTTACCAACGTGAAAAAAGATTTGTTTTGCAATTTGAAAAACTATCGACAGGCTGTTTCGTTCCGCGCGGTCAGAGTTTTAGCAGATAAAAACAGTATTCAAACTGTAAACTGCAACACGATGGACGACAACCAATAACGTCTTTTTAATTTTACTCTTTTCACTCTATGGACATTAAGAAAACTTTTTTCCGTGCCTATCTGCGTTAGTTCAGGCTAACAATGGGATGCCGGATGGCGAGAAACGGACCCAACATATCCGGGACATACCACTCCCAAAAAGTTTCAGGATCTTCTCAGGATTTACTTTTTGGCTTCAGATCAGTAGGCTGACATCTAACCGCTTGGCTATCTGGCCGTGGAAACATCGGAGTAGGCCTATAATGCGTTGATATGAATGGCGTTTTGAACAGCGTGTCTTAGACATGAGAACGATGTAAAAAATTAATATTTACTTTCTGATCGGTCTCTGTTATTTATCAGTAACAGGTTACGCGTTTCGCGCGGTACGGAGTCACATTCCTCCCCATAGATCATTTTGAAAACTAGAACATTTTCTTGAAATCCTTTTTCCCGTACTTCGAATTGAGTCTTACTTTATGCGAAATTAATATAATTTAGGACTACGTGATGTAGAGGGCAAATTTACTCAAAATTTCGTTTTATGTGGTTGGTATCTGTTGACATTCAACACACGCGTTAAACAAGCTGAATGGCTACGGCGGTAACACGTTAGCTTCTGGGGAATCCTGAATTCGGACGGGTCGAAAACTTCCAAGAATTTTTAAGGGCGGGTCTGTCCCGGATATGTCCCTCACCATACGGCCATTTCATTATGGACATCGCTAAACCCACGAAATGAAAAAAGACTTTCTTATTGCCTACAACGTGAAAAGAGTTAATGACTTTAGCACGGGTGTGTTTACTTTCCTGTTGGTAAAAGTGTTTGGAGTGCATTGTTTCCATTTTAAGTAGCTCATCTCCGCCTCGGATAAAGATCTGTTTTCAATTTTTTATCTTCCATTAATTTGATTCTTCATCCATTCGATTTTCTAATTAAAATGAATGCTGTAGTTATTTTTTTATACAACTGTTTTAATTCTTTTTACAGTTTTTAGCGGCTAGTTGTGTTTATGAACTTCTCTGGAAACAAATTTGGATGACAGTTTCTTTGATTTTGATTATGGTGTTTTCCTGTCACT
Source organism: Centruroides sculpturatus (assembly GCF_000671375.1). NCBI lineage: Eukaryota > Metazoa > Arthropoda > Arachnida > Scorpiones > Buthidae > Centruroides > Centruroides sculpturatus. The sequence continues at coordinate 167,192 of NW_019385542.1, read as the reverse complement.
TTATATCGTTATTATCCTTATACTGTATAAGGATAATAACGATACTCACTCAAATTACTGTATAAGTTATACAGTAATTTAACATGAATGCGGTAACCTCGGAAAGAAAATTGACATCAAAGTGAAGGGAAATATGAAATTTCCATTTAGTGCCTTCTTTTGGAGCGAGATCAAGATTTAATTTCAGAAAACTGTGATCAGTGAGTTGCGGTGACTCAATCTCTGCATTGGGCGCCACCAGGGATCGAGAGTCAGGAGTCGAGAAGTCAAATCGTTTTATGAGAGTCAGGAGTCGTGTATTTTTCCGCCGACTCCCCATCCCTGATTGTTACAGTAATTGACTTGAGACATAAGACTATCCAACCTAGAATGAGCCTCGTCTTAGTAAAAGGTGTATTCTCTGGATTTAGGGAATGCCACATATCAATAAGGTCGTGTTAGGTTAGAATTTTGAAGACTCTTTTCTTTGTTTTTTGTAGATTACATTCTGTCCATCTCAGAAAACAAAATTTTAGTCCCTGCTGTACTGCCGTATAGCATGGACATCTAATAGACTTTCTAAACTTAGGACTGCTCTCGCGATTGCCGTAGGGCAATAAACCTGTATAGCTCTTATGATAATATCTCGATAAGCAACATCATGCAGAGTTTTGCGACATTAATTATCGGACGAAACATAAATTAGCTCAATATGGTTTTTATTTATGTATTTAAATAAGTTACCATGTCCTTGCTTCTATAGACATCTTACGACCAGACAGAATCGAATATTTATCAGTTTTTTTGTCTGAAACATGTCACATTCCAGTTGTTACCTTTAAGCAAGGCTATATCCACATCATGATGAAGCAGATAGTGTAAGGAGATTTGTTTATGTGGGTCATTAAGATCATTAACGTTAATTGTTCTTACACAGTTTTGTTTGCCGTTATGGAGGAATAAGCCTTACTTCCTGTGTACTGGAGAGAGCGTTGTCCTTATCATCAGGAATAAAATTATGTTGTTTGTTGAAGTTTGTAAGGCGTTTCTTCTTTGTTCAGAGAATTCGAAATTTCGAATCTATTGTTGCTTTGAATGTTTATCTCGTTCTTCTTTTCTTAAGTTCCATTATAGCCGGTATATTTCTATTTTCAAAACATTTATACTTGGACTAAATTTTGTTATCTTTTTGTTTTCTCGTAGTTTGTCGAATTCGCTACCGGATAAATATTTCTCATTAACGGGTATGGTTATTTGTATACCTCTCGGGTCAAGTTTATTGTTTTTCTGAACAATGGGCTTAACAGGATTTGGTACGCTTTTTGTTTCCTCACTACGGGAGATTTCCTTTTGTTTAAAAGAAAAAAATATTCTTTCTTGTCTACAATGCCGGCCCAAGGAGGAGAGATTTTACTGAGAATCATAACGTATATGTTTTCCATTGAAATCTTTTAGCAGATGCCCGAAACGGTTGCATTTTATCGCATTGTTTTTGGCTATAAGTTTCGTCTTATATGCCAAAAGTTTTGTATCAATAGCATCGCTAAGGTCTTCCGGGTTTAACGATGGAAGCCGCCATACCCTTAACTTATGAAATAAGTTATACTTTCGATATTAACTCTTGTTTCAGTTATAACTATATTTTCTTTTTGTTTGTTAGTACATGCTCCAGACTCATACTATGGACTTCACGATTCTTATACAGTTTAAAAAGTATCTACTAACAAGTTGATGGAAAAGCATAGATGGTAGGTAGTCCATGGATGGTTATTGTTATTTTACGATTTCCGATGGAAATAATGTTGCATTGCCTATCATTCACTTGAATGTTCTTTAAATTAAGTAGTAGGGGAGACCGGGGCAAGATCGGCATGTTAAGCTTTACTTAAATTTTGTGTAATAAATACTGCTGTAAACTGAAAAAAAAGCTTTGCATATTGTCTATTGGAATGTTACCTTACTATAGAACTGGTTAAAATCAGTTTGGAAATAAAAATAATTAAAATAATTACAACTTTACAAGAAGAGAGAAATTGACGAAGTTGCCCCGGGTATAGGGGCAAGATCGGCAACTTCTCTCTTTTTGTAAAGTTGTAATTATTTTAATTATTTTTATTAAAGTTGCCCCTGGTATAGGGGCAACAGTAATGGGGCAAGATAGGCACGTATATAAAATTATGTTATTAACAATGTATAAGTTGGAATTCACTATTAAAACAAAGAAATACAAATCCAACACCCATTTAATATTATTACAACGAAATGCAAGTTCAAAGACATATATACATGAATAACAAATGCAAACATGTTTTCATTTATCATCTGTTTGATTTTTATCCTTTGCTTCTAATGTGGCTTTATGTTGCCGATCTTACCCCGCTAGTCATGATTTCGAAACATTAAGTACAACCCTGAGAACAGAATGCCAAGCCACGATCTGGCCACGTGAATAAGTTGAAGTTACATCCTTCTAACAGGAAAAGTAACTTTCGTTATCATGGAATTATAACAAAACCTGCCAATTCAATATAAATGGAAAAAAAAATATTATATGGAATTCAACGAAAATGAAAATTTGCTTGATAATTCAACTACGCTTGTTGGAGAACAATAAAAACACTACACTCAACAAGCCACCAATAAAACTCAACTGCCTAACCTATAACCAAAGTCTTCTTTTAATTTGTTTTTAAAAAAAAGCGCTTGACAAACTTGCCCCGCATGCCGAAGTTGCCCCGGTCTCCCCTAAATCAATACTATTTCTAGTGTTAAGTCCTCAGAGAACACATGGGTACTATAATAGCTTATTTCTTTCAAGTCAATAATCTTCGAAGCCGGAAGAAAGTCCTACAAGACTAGAACACATTACTAAAAATACTAGCCGTTACAATATCTTTCAATAAATAATAAGATAAGATAACACGCAATTGAAGAAATGGTTTTGAATCGTTAATCTAATCGAAATATGCTACCGAAGTGACAAGAATTGCGGAAATTTGAAAAAAGTTTCATATAAGATCAGTTCGATTATTTGATACCAATTGATAGAGTTAATAATTGAGCGAAATTTCAAACGCTATCGTAACTCATTTTACTAGCAAACAAAATACTGTATAAAAATGTATATAGACGTAAATATTAGCGTTACGAGCATAAAATTATATAGCCGATAACGGCTCGATATTCTCTGGAGGTTATTAAATACGTAATTTTCACCGCCAAAGGAATTTGAGTTATTTTCTCCAGGGTCAACGAGCATCTCTTTCTTAGAAAGGTTTTTTTTTTTTTTATCAATAATCTATTTTATAGTATTTTTAAAATAGAAACTTGGCCGTAATACTATTTTTATTAATAAATAAAATCTGATATAACTTGATTAATTGCATAAAATTATTAGCGAAACATTGAGAATGGCGCCTTCATTAATAATTCATTTAAATCGCTTTAAATCGTTGAGTTGATTGTTATTTTAGATAAGTTTTAAATTTTCTAACCGTAAAATACAAATTTATCAATATATTATTAATAAGTTTTAATTTGATCTTCAAATTTTTATATAAATTCGTAATTATGATAGAAAGCGTATAATTTTAAGCTTGGACAATGTCGGAGAGATCGTGATTTTACTTTTTATTTTACGAAATATCGTATACATTCATCGGAATATTCGTTAGTTAGATAAACAAAGTATCTTTTTTTATTACTCTATTCGTAAAAAGTATCACAGTTGTAATTTACAATGCCGAACTTGCTATATAATTTTCCCCCTTCTAAAATCCGATTTAGGGTAGAAAATATCCGTAATTTTCTACGAATCTTTCTTCGAAATATAAACGATTAAGTGTAATTTACTGTCAAAATACATAAAGAACATTCTTAACAATACTTATCTTTTCCTCTACTATATTGAACGTCCTTTCGATTGTCTCTTCTTAGTATTCTCGTAATGGAACGATAGTTGACGTAGAAAATAACAGTTAATTGGGAATTGGTTTCCTTCAAATTTCTCTCGACGAACAATATATATTGTTTATGATTATCCAACATTTTAAATTAAACGTTACTCTTTCGTCTAGTTCTTTAGCCTATGTTAACTAAATATATGATTCTAAATATTGTGCATTTTTAACGCAGTGTTCTAAATGATTTAAAGAATATTAAGAAATTCCACATTTTTATTTTTTAAATTATAAGATTTGAGTCTATTTTATCGATTATTTATACTATATAATGTTTAGAAATTTTTTCGCTAATTGTGTTGTTAGATTACGTAACGTCTCAAGCAGAGAAAAGTATATATTTAATTTGAATTAAAAACATGACGAAAAGATGTGAGACAAATTAAAATATTCTTTTATAAACTGTAAGAAAATTGAAATCTAATAATATTTATTAAAAATAAAGAATCAAATTCTGTGTGTGAAAGTTTGAAAGCTTTTACGTACGCGAGTTAATTTAAACTTTTATTAATAAAACGATAATAGTAAGATCTGTTCACACCAAAAAGAATTAAGAAAAGTATTTCGAGAGAAATGTTTAACTGGAATCCAAACAATTCTAAAATCTTTTGAACGTCGTTAGAAATCCGTCAAAATTTATTATAACATGATTTTGCAATTGCACTGTTTTGCAATTGTACTGTCTCCGTAATTAAAATAAAGGTTTGTTAGAATTATGCGGGACCTATTTGAAGTTATTTGCGAATAGAATTGATCACGTACTGTACAGCTGAAACTTTTCTGTCTTAACGTAAAAGCATTGATTTCAAAATTTTCATACAATTACGAAGCAAAATGTAAAATATTTGTAAAAATTGACACGTGGAATTAATTAAAAATAGGTCTCACTGCATTACGTATCAAAAACAATACTATACACCGGATAAAGTACTTTGTAAGGAAAAATCCTATATCAAACTGTTTATGAATTACGTGTGAAAATTCATCTTGGTTTTGAAATATTTATTTTGCTATCAAAAATATTCGTTTAAAAATATTTCTTTACATTCCACTTTTTCGGATTCTCTTATTTCCGAAATACTATGGGTACAGTACACTAATCCGCGATTGCCATAAACATGAAAGTAACAGAAATTGCCATAAACAAGACGTTCGAAATCTAGGATAAAAATCCAACCCTATGTTATAAAATGTAAAATTCTAAGCACTTATTTTTAAGTGCTTTCTACTTTTAAAAATTTTAAATATATATTCTTTTTATATGAATTTATATGTAAAAATCTTTTAAGTACGTGGATTAATGAGAAATTGTTTTTACAATACTTTGTAGCTTATTCCAGATTTTTTTAATGGTACAAAGATAGAATGTGTCACGAAGTCGATATGTAACCTGTCTTTTGTCGACGACCAATTTCCATTATCGACTATCGACCTTTCTCTATTCTTTTATTTTATCGTGACTATCGACACCGTAAATAACGGTCAGAAATTTTCAGAGTATTCTATGAAACGGTGTTATAAAAAAAAATGTCGTATTTGATTCCTTTCTCTCACACAATCGTCTCCATTCGAGTGCATCGCGTTACGAAATATTCTGTACATTAAACAATCTTGGATTTATATTTGGTTTGACGTAAAGATCGTTTCCGTTTAATATTTATTGTCTTACGTAATTTATTAATAATTCTAAACTTATTTCACAATTGTAAAATTTTCCGTTTTTTAAGAGGAGTTGAAATTACGGACTAGAGGAAAATTGACGATATGAAAAATGCTGTAAAATTTCTGATGCATGAATTTGTTATTTCTCACGATACTATTACCATAAAAACATAATTTCACTTAAAATGAAAAGTAAAAGTCATATATATCAGTCATATATACTGCGCACGAATCTTTTTTAAACTCGATGGCACGATGACACAGTACCATCTCCATGCTGGATGATCCAGAAGTCCTATAAAACAGCGTTTACACGTTATTAATACATGTTTCTATGGAAATAAACACATTAATAATAGATCCAAACACAAAAGCAAAAACCAAAAAAACTTCATATTAAATTATAGGGAAAAAATCCAAGTTCGACATTGCACGTAGAAATAAACTAAATTTCATATGGTTGGCATCGCTTGACTTCTATGTGGAAGGAATTTTGGATCACCTAGAGTATAATTTATTATTATTATTCTTATTATTACATATAATAGAAATTTATAATTTCTATGTATAAATTTCTATATATAAATAAAGTTAAATATAATTTTACTATTTCAATATCAATATTAATCAGCAGTTTTCTCGAGAAAACTGCTAATTTACAATGGTATTATAGCTTTTTAAAAATCATTCTCGAAACATCTGTCTTTGAAACGACTTTTTTTCGAGTATGACGTGCAAAATTTTATAGCGATATAAAACGAAACGCCTATTGCAAGTGATAATGTAAATACAGTAATGTAAATGTTTCTAATATATATTCGCGTGAGGGATTTCTATTTTACAAACAACCGGACCAATTATGGCTCAATTACTCAAATTATTGCCGATAAATCTGCATAAAATTGACTTATTTTTGTCCGTTTCCTAAATGTTTCAAAATATTTATAAGTTTTTCGATTTATCGGAGATCTTTGTTTCATCTATTTATAGTCTCTTGAAAGAAATTCGTGGCCGGCTAAGGAAAGACGTAACTCCGAAAGCCATTAGCTCGATGTCTAATATTAGCCTATTTCACATAACAAAAACACATCTATAAATTTCCCTTATCATTTTACTAGATGCATGAATTCTTAGAGAAAAAATAACCGATTTTACTTGTCGCATACAACCACGTTAACCATATTTTTACTGTAGTAGTAATCAAGTTTTTAGTAACAACATACAATATATTAACGTTCTATTTTATATACACAGTGAAAACTGCTTAGGCGACCACCTGCATTTGACGGGCACCTGTCAAAACCGGCAAAAATTTCTAGCACAGAATAGTTTATACATAGAGTCTTCGTATAAGTTACCTGTATTAAACGACCACCTGTGTAACGCGATCGCGGGCATCGATTTTTGGTCCGAAACAACATACAACAACTGTAATAAGCGAGCACTTCCGCGAATATATCTGGTCTAAACTATTGTTCGAACCCATCTCAACAATGTTTCCCCCTCCTAATATAATGAATTAGTCTAGTACGAACTTACCTCGGGCACTTCTCCCACCCTTGAAATTAGGTGCAGGTGTTAATGAATTAGTCCAGCAACAAAGGAAATTCATTTCAGTTTGTTCGAAATTGTCCGAAAAGCGAAACAAATGCAAAGTGCTATCGTTAGAAGATCGTGTTAAAGTTATCAGAGAAAGTGAAAATAGCTTATCACAACGGCAATTAGCCGAACTTTAACTGTGAGAAAATGAAATTTTTTTACCGTAGACCTACAGTATTTTCCTTGGAGATATAAAAATATTGTACACGATACAATTAATCGGCTGACATCGTTTGATAAAATTTATTTATTTATTTTGAAGCTCATGTATTGTACAGTACTGTACAGTACATGTGCGATAAATAATTTTTGTATCAACTTACCTTATTTCCACGATTTTTTAGAAAAATGATATCCAAGTAATTTTCGCACGCAAAATATTCAAAAAACAATAGACGCATTAATGCAAAAATCAGTTTTCAGACAACTTTCCTTTTTTCATAATCGTATTATGAGAAAAAATAATAAAATCGTTTAATTATTAATTAATAATTTTTCTTACTGTACTTAAGAAAATATTAAATATTTAAAAAATGCAGTATTTTTAAAGTTAAAATAAGATTAAACTAAAGTAAACCAAAACCAAAGTGATGGAGAGATGCCACGCGCTTGTATATCGATGACGTAGAAGCGAACGAAAACAACTAACTTGTAAGTTGAATTAATTAAGTCGGAAAAAAGAAAGTGTGCATTATAATCGAGAAAATGGGCGTATTGTATTAATCTTTAAACTATTGGTATTAAATCTGTCTTATAAAATCACGACGACTCCCGTAAATCGAGTTATCCGATAAGAATAAAATACAATACCAATATAGCCCTATTGTTGAAAAAAATTCGCTTCTTTTTGCTCACATCGACTTTTTTTTAGTAGAAATGGCTAAAAAGTGCTCCAAATATGTACGGAAATACAGTATTGTAGCACCACCTGTCTAAAAGGCCACTTTTTGAAGGAACCGTGGGTGGTCGACATAGACAGGTTTTTTTTAATTATTTATTTTTAATTTTTATTTTTTTATTTCTCAAAAAGACGCTGTGGCCAGGTTGGCCTTTTACAAGCATCTTAAATTAAAATCAACAAAACGAACAAAAAAAGAAGAATAAGTAAAACAAAAACAGGACGCGAGCTGAGAAAGAAAATTACTTTCTACCTTAGGTCCAAAAATTAATTGAGAACAAATATCACTGTGGCTTAAAGTTATTTCCTTTTTTTACATTCTTTTTGAAGATTTCATAACTTGATATGTTACGTAAATCGTTGCACAGACTATTCCAATAGAAGATTAATTGAAAGATCGGTGTAGATCTCTCTACCATTGGGAGACTATATCCACGAATTATATGAGAATCTCGTGTTGATCTGCGACATTCTCCTATACCAATTCCGAGGAAGCTGTTTTTTTTTTTTTTTGCCCTTTATATATTTGAAACCCTTTTACTGTATATAATTTCTATAATATATAAGTTATAATATATATCTTTTATAACTTATATATTATCAAGTACAACTCGTTAATATAGATGCGACAAATAACAATGGTTAGAATTATCTTGATTGGTTACGCAAACTGGAGAATGCACATAATTGGATATTTTCGATTCAAACGAAGGTCAAGCTAATCGTGAAGCAGAATTACATAAGTAAGTAAATAAACCAGTCCTTCCAAGTAACATCTACACGTGAAATATTCCTGACGAAAGCAATTTTGGATAATTTTTTTACGTCATATGTTGATTATTATCCTAATTTTACTGTATTTCTATTTTCACCGTTTTTAACTTAATTTAAAGCTTTCGATATTAAAAAAATATATATTTTAAAAAGTTTCTTTAAATTTATCAGCACATTATTTCCTCTTTTGTTATCGTAATCTGTTGAATATGTTCGATGGATATTATTATTTTGATTATTATAGCAAACTTAAATATCGCATTACGGAAGTTGTCAAAGAGGATAGTCGCATTCTTGTAGCGTAATATAAAACTATAAGTTGAAACGAAACGAGTATTTCCCGTTCTGTTCTAATGTTTATCATATTTATGCTAAACATTAGAACAAGACTGTCTTGTTTTGTGTTTAGCATAATTACTTTCACTCATCATTATAAAATGCGGGCAATTACAAATGTAAATTTTGTAAGTCATGTAAAAATTATCGAAGAAATACAGTATACAATAGGCC